>NC_092336.1:321917884-322225961 GCF_046630445.1 Rutidosis leptorrhynchoides | reverse complement strand
GCATAAATAAGTTATATCATATTAAGTTTTCGAGCATAACTGTTAGGTGATATAACAATATCTTGTATTCACACGATTTTAATGTTATATATATATTGGTCTTTGAAATATAATTAATTTTGAAAAGTGAAATATTATATTATTAGATAAATATTTCAAACATATGTATTATGTATAAGTTTATAAATTTTAAATGTACATATATTTTATTTTAGTCATAAAACGTTTTGATTCAAACTAATAAGATTAAATATATATTTTGTTATATAACGAGACGTCGATTTATAAAAGGAAATGACCAAAACACTCAAAAGATTAAGTTACACTTTGAGTGGGTTAGTTTTTAATTAATTTAAGTCTAGTTAATAATAAAGGTACATGTCACAAAACGTTTAATTTAAAATAAAATATTTTGATAAACATCGAGTCACTGATTTATAAAAGTAAATGACCACAACGCTCAATTTTATAAGTTACATTTTTTTGTAAGGTAATTTATTGTTAAGTAAGTCTAATTTTTGTAAAAGGTACACGTCACGTAACGTAAAAGGCTAGTTTTCTAAACGTACGAAAGTGCGCCCGAAAAACCGAAAGTGGTGCATGAGTCGTGAGACCACGACCGTGTCGTTTTTGTAAAAATTATATTTTTACCATGAGCGTAAATATAATATAATATATAATTAATTGTATAGATTAAATAATAATTTATAATTAATAAATTAAATAAATATGATGTCTAAATGATATATGAAAGGTACGTTGGTAGGAATTCCTATTTCTACACGTTTTTTTGTTTTATTATATTAATATATTATATTATTATATTATTATTATATTATTTAAAAAAAAAAAAAAAAAAAAAAGTCCATACGTGTGAATGGACATACAATTCCTAATTCATGTGATCATATAGATGGGTAGGTAGGCTGAGGTGCATATAATGCGAATTCGTTTCTACAAACTGATTCATTTTTCTATCTTTCTCCAATTTATGCTCCATATGTTATTTATTTATTATTAATATTATTATTATTAATCTTATTATTATTAGTAGTATTAGTATTATTATTACTTATACATAAAATACTACGACGAGGTCATGAATGAGCGAGTTCAGAATATGCTCTTCGAGTAGGATAGGGCTAAGGAAATTATGGGTTGTAGCTATGGAGGTGATGGGTATGGTTCATGGGTATGCTCGTGAGGTCAAATTTAGTGGTTGTCATCTCCGTGGTGTCTACGTACCTTTCCTGCAATATTGAATCTGGATATTGATACGTGAGTACTCGTAAATTAATTTTTACATACTAAAAGTGTATCCCTGACTAGTGCTCGAGAAAATAGGATTATGCATGCTTGTACTTTTGATATTGCCCTTAGATAGGTTATGATGAATCTTAAAGGTTGTTATACTAGGGATGAGATAAGGTATAAGATATGCATGTCTTTGGAAAGCTAGCGAAAAATTAAAAACTTTTCATTTAGATATCGAATGGATTCGATGAACGGTTAGAAAGTTATGAATTAAACAATTAATTTCGTAATTAAAAATGCTGTTAATAATTAGTGAACTAATTTTCTGGGTAATAAAAAGTGGTTATTTGGATTCTACTCGTCGAGTAGATGAATTTTCATATAAAGCACGTCTCGTTTCGTTGAACGGTTGTCAAGTTATGGATAAAAGAAGTTTTGTAAATTTTGATGAAACGTCGATACGGAAACTGAAATTCTCGATGATCTGCGTTGTTTCAGATTAAAACAAAAATACCACTGAATTCTTTGCTGTAAGGTCTAACAAACGACTCTGGCCGTTTGTCAATTTGAGTCTCGACGATTTTTCTAAAAATCGTCAATGTTGACTGTTTGATCACATTTTAAAATTCTAAAAAGAGCTGAAACTTTTTATTAAAAATGTCAGTTTTGTATCAGTTGTCATGGTCGGCCTGATGTATGTTTACTTTTACCAAAAATCATGTTATATCTTTGTGGTAACGAGAATTTGAAGGCTTTGACCGTTTGTCAATCCGAGTTTCGAGGAATTTTCTAAAAATCTCCAAAGTAGGCTACTCGGTCACTTTTGTAAATTTTATTAAAGCTGAAAAATTAACTTTGAAACGCCGAAACCGCGTTGGCAACTACGAGTTGTCTAGTTTTAGTTTACTTCTGTAAAATTTATGCTTAATCTTTTTGGTAATGTGTAGCTTTTATCCTTGGACCGTTTATCAATCGGAGTTCCGATAATTTTTCTAAAAATCGCTGAAGTGGTCGTTTAGTCATGTTTGACCGAAAAATCTTTTTTTTGTATAAGTTATTGTATTTTTGCATGCGACCTCGTTTTTACTTTAACCTTTGACTTTTGACCTAACTGAGCATGGGTAATATAACATGTTACTATACTGTTGAGTCAGACTCGAGCATTATGATTGTGGTACACTATGACTTGGCCTAAATTGTTAGACAAATATTGACCGTCATATAAATATATATAATTAATATAGGTTCGTGAATCCGAGGCCAACCCTACACTTGTTCAATGATGTTATATGTATTTTTACTACAAAATACAGTATGGTGAGTTTCATTTGCCTTTTTACCCTTTATATTTTTGGGCTGAGAATACATGCGCAATTTTTATAAATGATTTACAAAATAGATACAAGTACGTGAAACTACATTCTATGGTTGAATTATCGAAATCGAATATGCCCCTTTTTATTTAGTCTGGTAATCTAAGAATTAGGGAACAGACACCCTAATTGACGCGAATCCTAAAGATAGATCTATCGGGCCCAACAAGCCCCATCCAAAGTACCGGATGCTTTAGTACTTCGAAATTTATATCATGTCCGAAGGAGGATCCCGGAATGATGGGGATATTCTATATGCATATTGTTAATGTCGGTTACCAGGTGTTCAATCCATATGAATGATATTTTTGTCTCTATGCATGGGACGTTTATTTATGAGAATTGGAAATATGAAATCTTGTGGTCTATTAAAATGATGAAAATGAAATGATTACTATAAACTGATGAACTCACCAACCTTTTGGTTGACACTTGAAAGCATGTTTATTCTCAGGTTTGAAAGAGATCTTCCGCTGTGCATTAGCTCATTTTAAAGATATTACTTGGAGTCATTCATGACATATTTCAAAAGACGTTGCATTCGAGTCGTTGAAGTTCATTAAAGATTATTATTAAGTAAATGACAGATTAGGTCATTTATAGTTTGGATATTATGAAATGGTATGCATACATGTCAACTTTCGATGTAATGAAAGATTGTCTTTTAAAAATGAATGCAATGTTTGTAAAATGTATCATTTAGAGGTCAAGTACCTCGCGATGTAATCATATGTTATTGTATTCGTCCCTATGGATTGGGTCGGGTCGTCTCATGAAAGGTCACTTTTTGTCCAATCTTCTCGTTTCAAAACTATGACTCGTTTGAAAGGTGCGGTTTTGTCCGATCTTCTCGTTTTCACTCAAAATAAACAAAAAAAAACGTTGTTGCAAAACTATAACGCGTTTAAAAGGTACGGTTTTGTCCGATCTTCTTGTTTTCACTCAAAATAAACAACGAAAAATTTTGTTGCAAAACTATTACGCGTTTAAAAGGTCCCTTTTTGTCCGATCTTCTCGTTTTCACTCCAAATAAACAACGAAAAATGTTGTTGCAAAATTATAACGCGTTTAAAAGGTCCCGTTTTGTCTGATCTTCTCGTTTTCACTCAAAATAAACAACGAAAAACGTTGTTGCAAAATTATAAGGCGTTTGAAAGGTGCAGTTTGTTCCAATCTTCTCATTTTCACTCAAAATAAACAACAAAAAACGTTGTTTCAAAACTATAACGCGTTTGAAATGTGCGGTTTTGTTCAATCTTCTCTTTTTTCACTCAAAATATACAACAAAAAACGTTGTTGTAAAACTATAACGCGTTTAAAAGGTCCTTTTTTGTCCGATCTTATCGTTTTCACTCAAAATAAACAATGAAAAACGTTGTTGCAAAACTATAACGCGTTTAAAAGTTTCCTTTTTGTCCGATCTTCTCGTTTTCACTTAAAATAAACAAAAAAAAAACATTGTTGCAAAACTATAAGGCGATTAAAAAGTCCCTTTTTGTCAGATCTTCTCGTTTTCACTCAAAATAAATAACGAAAAGCGTTGTTGCAAAACTATAACGCGTTTGAAAGGTTCCTTTTTGTCCGATCTTCTCATTTTCACTCAAAATAAACAACGAAAAACGTTTTGCAAAACTAGAACGCGTTTGAAAGGTCCCTTTTTGTTCGATCTTCTCGATTTCACTCAAAATAAACAACGAAAAACGTTGTTGCAAAACTATAACTCGTTTAAAAGGTCAGATTTTGTCCGATCTTCTCGTTTTCACTCAATATAAACAACAAAAAACGTTGTTGCAAAACTATAACGCGTTTAAAAGGTTCCTTTTTGTCCGATCTTCTCGCTTTCACTCAAAATAAACAACGAAAAACGTTGTTGCAAAACTACAACGCGTTTTAAAGGTCCTTTTTTGTCCGACTCAAAATAAACTACGAAAAACGTTGTTGCAAAACTATAAAGCATTTGAAAGGTCCCTTTTTGTCCGATCTTCTCATTTTCACTCAAAATAAACAACGAAAAACGTTGTTTAAAAACTATAAGGCGTTTGAAAGGTGCGGTGTTGTCCGATCTTCTCGTTTTCTCTAAATAAACAACGAAAAACGTTATTGCAAAACTATAACATGTTTAAAAGGACCCTTTTTGTCCGATCTTCTCGTTTTCACTCAAAATAAACAACAAAAAGTGTTGTTGCAAAACTATAACGCGTTTGAAAGGTCCCTTTTTGTCTGATCTTCTCGTTTTCACTCAAAATAAACAACGAAAAACGTTTTGCAAAACGATAACGCGTTTGAAAGGTCCCTTTTTGTTCGATCTTCTCGTTTTCACTCAAAATAAACAACGAAAAATGTTCTTGCAAAACTATAACGCGTTTGAAAGGTCCCGTTTTGTCTGATCTTCTCGTTTTCACTCAAAATAAACAACGAAAAACGTTGTTGCAAAACTGTAACGCGTTTGAAAGGTGAAGTTTTGTCCGATCTTCTCATTTTCACTGAAAATAAACAACAAAAAATGTTGTTGCAAAACTATAACGCGTTTAAAATGTGCGATTTTGTTCAATCTTCTCGTTTTCACTCAAAATATACAACGAAAAACGTTGTTGTAAAACTAAAACGCGTTTAAAAGGTCCTTTTTTGTCCGATCATCTCGTTTTCACTCAAAATAAACAACGAAAAACGTTGTTGCAAAACTATAACGCGTTTGAAAGGTCCCTTTTTGTTCGATCTTCCCGTTTTCAATCAATATAAACAACGAAAAACGTTGTTGCAAAACTATTACGCGTTTATAAGGTCTCTTTTTGTCCGATCTTCTCGTTTTCACTCCAAATAAACAAAGAAAAACGTTGTTGCAAAACTATAACGCGTTTAAAATGTCCATTTTTGTCTGATCTTCTGGTTTTCACTCAAAATAAACAACGAAAAATGTTGTTGCAAAATTATAACGCATTTGAAAGGTGCAGTTTTGTCCAATCTTCTCATTTTTACTCAAAATAAACAACAAAAAACGTCGTTGCAACATTATAACGCGTTTAAAATGTGCAGTTTTGTCCGATCTTCTCGTTTTCGCTCAAAATATACAACGAAAAACGTTGTTGTAAAACTATAACGCGTTTAAAAGGTCATTTTTTGTCCGATCTTCTCGTTTTCACTCAAAATAAACAACGAAAAACATTGTTGCAAAACTATAACGCGTTTAAAAGGTCTCGTTTTGTCCGATCTTCTCGTTTTCAATCAAAATAAACAACGAAAAACGTTGTTGCAAAACTATAACGCGTTTGAAAGGTGTAGTTTTGTCCGATCTTCTCTTTTTCACTCAAAATAAACAACGAAAAACTTTGTTGCAAAACTATAACGCGTTTAAAAGGTGCGGTTTTGTCCGATCTTCTCGTTTTCACTCAAAATAAACAACGAAAAATGTTGTTGCAAAACTAGTACGCGTTTAAAAGGTACTTTTTTGTCCGATCTTCTCGTTTTCACTCAAAATAAACAACGAAAAATGTTGTTGCAAAACTATAACGGGTTTAAAAGGTCCCTTTTTGTCTAATCTTCTCGTTTTAACTCAAAATAAACAACGAAAAACGTTGTTCCAAAAGTATAACGCGTTTAAAAGGTCCCTTTTTATCAGATCTTCTCGTTCTCACTCAAAATAAACTACGAAAAATGTTGTTGCAAAACTATAACGCGTTTGAAAGATCATTTTTGTCCAATCTTCTCGTTTTCACTCAAAATAAACAACGAAAAACGTTATTTCAAAACTATAACGCGTTTGAAATGTGCGTTTTTGTCCGATCTTCTCGTTTTCACTCAAAAAAAAAAAAACATTGTTGCAAAACTATAACGCGTTTAAAAGGTCCCTTTTTGTCCAATCTTCTCGTTTTCACTCATAATAAACAACGAAAAGCGTTGTTGCAAAACTATAACGCGTTTGAAAGGTCCCTTGTTGTCCGATCTTCTCGTTTTCATTCAAAATAAACAACCAAAAAGGTTTTGCAAAACTATAACGCATTTGAAAGGTCCCTTTTTGTTCGATCTTCTCGTTTTCACTCAAAATAAACAACGAAAAACGTTGTTGCAAAACTATAACGCGTTTAAAAGGTCCGATTTTGTTCGATGTTCTCGTTTTCACTCAAAATAAACAACGAAAAACGTTGTTTAAAAACTATAACGCGTTTAAAAGGTTCTTTTTTGTCCGATCTTCTCGTTTTCACTCAAAATAAACAATGAAAAACGTTGTTGCAAAACTATAACGCGTTTAAAAGGTCCCTTTTTGTCCGATCTTCTCGTTTTCACTCAAAATAAACTACGAAAAACGTTGTTGCAAAACTATAACATGTTTAAAAGGTCCCTTTTTGTCCGATCTTCTCGTTCGCACTCAAAATAAACAATGAAACACGTTGTTGCAAAACTATAATGCGTATGAAAGGTGTGGTTTTGTCCGATCTTCTCGTTTTCACTCAAAATAAACAAAAAAAACGTTGTTGCAAAACTAAATCGGGTTTAAAAGGTCCCTTTTTGTCCGATCTTCTCGTTTTCACTCAAAATAAACAACGAAAAGTGTTGTTGCAAAACTATAACGCGTTTGAAAGGTCCCTTTTTGTCCGATCTTCTCGTTTTCACTCAAAATAAACAACGAAAAACGTTTTGCAAAACTATAACGCGTTTGAAAGGTCCCTTTTTGTTCGATCTTCTAGTTTTCACTTAAAATAAACAATGAAAATCGTTGTTGCAAAACTATAACGCGTTTAAAAGGTCCGATATTGTCCGATCTTCTCGTTTTCACTCAAAATAAACAACGAAAAATGTTGTTACAAAACTATAACGTGTTTAAAAGGTCCCTTTTTGTCCGATCTTCTCGTTTTCACTCAAAATAAACAACGAAAAACGTTGTTGCAAAACTATAACGCGTTTAAAACGTCCCTTTTTGTCCGATCTTCTCGTTTTCACTCTAAATAAACAACGAAAAACGTTGTTGCAAAAATATAACAATTTTGAATGGTCCCTTTTTGTCCGATCTTCTCATTTTCACTCAAAATAAAGAACGAAAAACGTTGTTGCAAAACTATAACGCGTTTGAAATGTGTAGTTTTGTCCGATCTTCTCGTTTTCACTCAAAATAAACAACGAAAAACGTTTTTGCAAAACTATTACGCGTTTGAAAGGTCCTTTTTGTCCAATCTTCTCGTTTTCACTCAAAATAAACAACGAAAAACGTTGTTGCAAAACTATAACGCGTTTGAAAGGTGCAGTTTTGGCCGATCTTCTCATTTTCACTCAATATAAACAACAAAAAACGTTGTTGCAAAACTATAACGCGTTTAAAATGTGCGGTTTTGTTCAATCTTCTCGTTTTCACTAAAAATATAGAACAAAAAACGTTGTTGTAAAACTATAACGCGTTTAAAAGGTCCTTTTTTGTCCGATTTTTTCTTTTTCACTCAAAATAAACAATGAAAAACGTTGTTGCAAAACTATAACGCGTTTAAAAGGTCCCTTTTTGTCCGATCTTCTCGTTTTAACTCAAAGTAAACGACAAAAAACGTTGTTGCAAAACTATTACGCGTTTGAAAGGTCTCTTTTTGTCTGATCTTCTCGTTTTCACTCAAAATAAACAACGAAAAACGTTGTTGCAAAACTATTACGCGTTTAAAAGATCTGTTTTTGTCCGATCTTCTCGTTTTCACTCAAAATAAACAATGAAAAACGTTGTTGCAAAACTATAACGCGTTTAAAAGGTCCCTTTTTGTCCGATCTTCTCGTTTTCACTCAAAGTAAACAACAAAAAATGTTGTTGCAAAACTATTACGCGTTTGAAAGGTCTCTTTTTGTCTGATCTTCTCGTTTTCACTCAAAATAAACAACGAAAAACGTGTTGCAAAACTATTACGCGTTTAAAAGATCTATTTTTGTCCGATCTTCTCGTTTTCACTCAAAATAAACAATGAAAAATGTTGTTGCAAAACTATAACGCGTTTAAAAGGTTCTTTTTGTCAGATCTTCTCGTTTTCACTCAAAATAAACAACGAAAAACGTTGTTGCAAAACTATAACGCATTTAAAAGGTCCATTTTTGTCTGATCTTCTCATTTTCACTCAAAATAAACAACGAAAAACGTTGTTGCAAAAGTATAACGTGTTTGAAAGGTGCAGTTTTGTCCAATCTTCTCATTTTTACTCAAAATATACAACAAAAACGTTGTTGCAAAACTATAACGCGTTTGAAATGTGCGGTTTTGACCGATCTTCTCATTTTCACTCAAAATAAACAATGAAAAACGTTGTTGCAAAACTTTAACGCATTTTAATGGTCCTTTTTTGTCCGATCTTCTCGTTTTTACTGAAAATAAACAACGAAAAACGTTGTCGCAAAACTATAACGCATTTAAAAGGTTCCGTTTTGTCTGATCTTCTCGTTTTCACTCAAAATAAACAACGAAAAACGTTGTTGCAAAACTATAACGCGTTTGAAAAGTGCAGTTTTGTCCGATCTTCTCATTTTCATTCAAAATAAACAACAAAAAACGTTGTTGCAAAACTATAACGCGTTTGAAATGTGCGGTTTTGTTCAATCTTCTCGTTTTCACTCAAAATATACAACGAAAAACGTTGTTGTAAAACTGTAACGCATTTAAAAGGTCCTTTTTTTGTTCGATCTTCTCGTTTTCACTCAAAATAAACAACGAAAAATGTTTTGCAAAACTATAACGCGTTTAAAAGGTCCAATTTTGCCCGATCTTCTCATTTTCACCCAAAATAAACAACGAAAAACGTTGTTGCAAACTATAACGCGTTTGAAAGGTCCCTTTTGGTCCGATCTTCTCGTTTTCACTCAAAATAAACAACGAAAAAAGTTGTTGCAAAACTATAACGAGGTTGAAAGGTTCCTTTTTGTCCGATCTTCTTGTTTTCACTCAAAATAAACAACGAAAAATGTTGTTGCAAAACTATAACGCGTTTGAAAGGTCCCTTTTTGTCCGATCTTCTCATTCACTCAAAATAAATAACGAAAAATGTTGTTTAAAAACTATAACGCATTTGAAAGGTGCGGTTTCTCCGATCTTCTTGTTTTCTCAAAATAAACAACGAAAAACGTTGTTGCAAAACTATAACATGTTTAAAAGGTCCTTTTTTGTCCGATCTTCTCGTTTTCACTCAAAATAAACAACGAAAAACGTTGTTGCAAAACTATAACATGTTTAAAAGGTCCCTTTTTGTCCGATCTTCTCGTTTGCACTCAAAATAAACAACAAAAAACGTTGTTGCAAAACTATAACGCGTATGAAAGGTGTGGTTTTGTCCGATCTTCTCGTTTTCACTCAAAATAAACAAAAAAAAGTTGTTGCAAAACTACATCGGGTTTAAAAGGTCCTTTTTTGTCCGATCTTCTCGTTTTCACTCAAAATAAACAACGAAAAGTGTTGTTGCAAAACTATAACGCGTTTAAATGGCCCGATTTTGTCCGATCTTCTCGTTTTCACTCAAAATAAACAACGAAAAACGCTATTGCAAAACTATAACGCGTTTGAAAGGTCCCTTTTTGTCCGATCTTCACATTTTCACTCAAAATAAACAACGAAAAACGTTGTTTAAAAACTATAACGCGTTTCAAAGGTGCGGTTTTGTCCGATCTTCTCGTCTTCTCAAAATAAACAACGAAAAACGTTGTTGCAAAACTATAACATGTTTAAAAGGTCCCTTTTTGTCCGATCTTCTCGTTTTCACTCAAAATAAACAACAAAAAACGTTATTGCAAAACTAAAACGCGTTTGAAAGGTCTCTTTTTGTCCGATCTTCTCGTTTTCACTCAAAATAAACAACAAAAAACGTTGTTGCAAAACTATAACGCATTTCAAAGGTCCTTTTTTGTCCGATCTTCTCGTTTTCACTCAAAATAAACAACGAAAAACGCTATTGCAAAACTATAACGCGTTTAAAAGGTCCCGTTTTGTCTGATCTTCTCATTTTCACTCAAAATAAACAACGAAAAATGTTGTTGCAAAACTATAACGCGTTTGAAAGGTGCAGTTTTGTCCGATCTTCTCATTTTCACTCAAAATAAACAACAAAAAACGTTGTTGCAAAACTTTAACGCGTTTGAAATGTGCAGTTTTGTTCAATCTTCTCGTTTTCACTCAAAACATACAACGAAAAACGTTGTTGTAAAAACTATAACGCGTTTAAAAGTGAATTGTCCCGTTCATGTTGATTATAAACATTCCATATTAATTGATTTCGTTGCGAGGTTTTAACCTCTATATGAGATGTTTTTCAAAGACTGCATTCATTTTTAAAACAACCATAACCTTTATTTTATCAATAAAGGTTTTAAAAACATTACGTAGATTATCAAATAATGATAATCTAAAATATACTGTTTACACACGACCATTACATAATGGTTTATAATAGAAATATATTACATCGACATATGTTTCTTGAATGCAGTTTTTACACAATATCATACAAACATGGACTCCAAATCTTGTCCTTATTTTAGTATGCAACAGCAGAAGCTCTTAATATTCACCTGAGAATAAAATGCTTTAAACGTCAATAAAAATGTTGGTGAGTTATAGGTTTAACCTATATATATCAAATCGTAACAATAGACCACAAGATTTCATATTTCAATACACATCCCATACATAGAGATAAAAATCATTCATATGGTGAACACCTGGTAACCGACATTAACAAGATGCATATATAAGAATATCCCCATCATCCGGGACACCCTTCGGATATGATATAAATTTCGAAGTACTAAAGCATCCGGTACTTTGGATGGGGTTTGTTAGGCCCAATAGATCTATCTTTAGGATTACGTCAATTAGGGTGTCTGTTCCCTAATTCTTAGATTACCAGACTTAATAAATGAAATGTCCCATTCTTATTGATTAAAAACGTTCCATATTAATTAATTTCGTTGCGAGGTTTTGACCTCTGTATGAGACGTTTTATAAAGACTGCATTCATTTTAAAACAAAACATAACCTTTATTTCATAAATAAAGGTTTAAAAAGCTTTACGTAGATTATCAAATAATGATAATCTAAAATATCCTGATTACACATGACCATTACATAATGGTTTACAATACAAATATGTTAAATCGAAATCAGTTTCTTGAATGCAGTTTTTACACCATATCATACAAACATGAACTCCAAATCTTGTCCTTATTTTAGTATGCAACAGCGGAAGCTCTTAGTATTCACCTGAGAATAAACATGCTTTAAACATCAACAAAAATGTTGGTGAGTTATAGGTTTAACCTATATATATATATATATCAAATCGTAACAATAGACCACAAGATTTCATATTTCAATACACATCCCATACATAGAGATAAAAATCATTCATATGGTGAACACCTGGTAACCAACATTAACAAGATGCATATATAAGAATATCCCCATCATTCCGGGACACCCTTCGGATATGATATAAATTTCGAAGTACTAAAGCATCCGGTACTTCGGATGGGGTTTGTTAGGCCCAATAGATCTATCTTTAGGATTCGCGTCAATTAGGGTGTCTTTTCCCTAATTCTTAGATTACCAGACTTAATAAAAAGGGGCATATTCGATTTCGATAATTCAACCATAGAATGTAGTTTCACGTACTTGTGTCTATTTTGTAAATTATTTATAAAACCTGCATGTATTCTCATCCCAAAAAATTTAGATTTTAAAAGTGGGACTATAACTCACTTTCACAGATTTTTACTTCGTCGGGAAATAAGACTTGGCCACTGGTTGATTCACGAACCTCAAGTTCTTTGGATAAACCTACTGGAAATGAGAAAAATGGATCTAGCTTCAAAGGATCCTTGGATAGCTTGAAAGTTCTTGAAGCATAATCAAGAAACGAAAACAATTTCAAGTAAGATTTCCACTCGAAATAAGATTGTTATAGTTATAGAAATTGAATTAAAGTTTGAATATGATTATTACCTTGTATTAGAAAGATAACCTACTGTAAGTAACAAAGATTTCTTGATCTTGGATGATTACTTGGAATGGATTTAGAAAACTTGGAAGTAAACTTGCAATCTTGGAAGTATTCTTGATTTTATGAAACTAGAACTTTTGGAATTTATGAAGAACACTTAGAACTTGAAGATAGAACTTGAGAGAGATCAATTAGATGAAGAAAATTGAAGAATTAAACTGTTTGTAGGTGTTTTTGGTCGTTGGTGTATGGATTAGATATAAAGGATATGTAATTTTGTTTTCATGTAAATAAGTCATGAATGATTACTCATATTTTTGTAATTTTATGAGATATTTCAAGCTAGTTGCCAAATGATGGTTCCCACATGTGTTAGGTGACTCACATGGGCTGCTAATAGCTGATCATTGGAGTGTATATACCAATAGTAGATACATCTAAAAGCTGTGTATTGTACGAGTACGAATACGGGTGCATATGAGTAGAATTGTTGATGAAACTGAACGAGGATGTAATTGTAAGCATTTTTGTTAAGTAGAAGTATTTTGATAAGTGTCTTGAAGTCTTTCAAAAATGTATGAATACATATTAAAACACTACATGTATATACATTTTAACCGAGTCGTTAAGTCATCGTTAGTCGTTACATGTAAGTGTTGTTTTGAAACCTTTAGGTTAACGATCTTGTTAAGTGTTGTTAACCCAATGTTTATAATATCAAATGAGATTTTAAATTATTATATTATCATGATATTATGATGTATAAATATCTCTTAATATGATATATATACATTAAATGTCATTACAACGATAATCGTTACATATATGTCTCGTTTCAAAATCATTAAGTTAGTAGTCTTGTTTTTACATATGTAGTTCATTGTTAATATACTTAATGATATGTTTACTTATCATAATATCATGTTAACTATATATATATATATATATATATATATATATATATATATATATATATATATATATATATATATATATATATATATATATCCATATATATGTCATCATATAGTTTTTACAAGTTTTAACGTTCGTGAATCACCGGTCAACTTGGGTGGTCAATTGTCTATATGAAACCTATTTCAATTAATTAAGTCTTAACAAGTTTGATTGCTTAACATGTTGGAAACACTTAATCATGTAAATAATAATTTCATTTAATATATATATATAAACATGGAAAAGTTCGGGTCACTACAGTACCTATCCGTTAAATAAATTTCGTCCCGAAATTTTAAGCAGTTGGAGGTGTTGACGTATCTTCTGGAAATAAATGTGGGTATCTCTTCTTCATCTGATCTTCTCGTTCCCAGGTGAACTCAGGTCCTCTACGAGCATTCCATCGAACCTTAATAATTGGTATCTTGTTTTGCTTAAGTCTTTTAACCTCACGATCCATTATTTCGACGGGTTCTTCGATGAATTGAAGTTTTTCGTTGATTTGGATTTCATCTAACAGATTAGTGAGATCTTCTTTAACAAAACATTTCTTCAAATTCAAGACGTGGAAAGTGTTATGTACAGCCGCGAGTTATTGAGGTAACTCAAGTAGGTAAGCTACTGGTCCGACACGATCAATAATCTTGAATGGTCCGATATACCTTGGATTTAATTTCCCTCGTTTACCAAATCGAACAACACCTTTCCAAGGTGCAACTTTAAGCATGACCATCTCTCCAATTTCAAATTCTATATCTTTTCTTTTAATGTCAGCGTAGCTCTTTTGTCGACTTTGAGCAGTTTTCAACCGTTGTTGAAGTTGGATGATCTTCTCGGTAGTTTCTTGTATTATCTCCGGACCCGTAATCTGTCTATCCCCCACTTCACTCCAACAAATCGGAGACCTGCACTTTCTACCATAAAGTGCTTCAAACGGCGCCATCTCAATGCTTGAATGGTAGCTGTTGTTGTAGGAAAATTCTGCTAACGGTAGATGTCGATCCCAACTGTTTCTGAAATCAATAACACATGCTCGTAGCATGTCTTCAAGCGTTTGTATCGTCCTTTCGCTCTGCCCATCAGTTTGTGGATGATAGGCAGTACTCATGTCTAGACTGTAGTGATCCGAACTTTTCCATGTTTATATATATATATTAAATGAAATTGGTATTTACATGATTAAGTGTTTCCAACATGTTAAGCAATCAAACTTGTTAAGACTTGATTAATTGAAATAGGTTTCATATAGACAATTGACCACCCATGTTGACCAGTGATTCACGAACGTTAAAACTTGTAAAAACTATATGATGACATATATATGGATATATATATATAGTTAACATGATATTATGATAAGTAAACATATCATTAAGTATATTAACAATGAACTACATAGGTAAAAACAAGACTACTAACTTAATGATTTTGAAACGAGACATATATGTAACGATTATTGTTGTAACGATATTTAATGTATATATATCATATTAAGAGATATTCATATATCATAATATCATGATAATATAATAATTTAAAATCTCATTTGATATTATAAACATTGGGTTAACAACACTTAACAAGATCGTTAACCTAATGGTTTCAAAACAACACTTACATGTAACGACTAACGATGACTTAACGACTCAGTTAAAATGTATATACATCTAGTGTTTTAATATGTATTCATACACTTTTGAAAGACTTCAAGACACTTATCAAAATACTTCTACTTAACAAAAATGCTTACAATTACATCCTCGTTCAGTTTCATCAACAATTCTACTCGTATGCACCCGTATTCGTACTCGTACAATACACAGCTTTTAGATGTATGTACTATTGGTATATACACTGCAATGATCAGCTCTTAGCAGCCTATGTGAGTCACCTAACACATGTGGGAACCATCATTTGGCAACTAGCATGAAATATCTCATAAAATTACAAAAATATGAGTAATCATTCATGACTTATTTACATGAAAACAAAATTACATATCCTTTATATCTAATCCATACACCAATGACCAAAAACACCTACAAACACTTTCATTCTTCAATTTTCTTCATCTAATTGATCTCTCTCAAGTTCTATCTTCAAGTTCTAAGTGTTCTTCATAAATTCTAAAAGTTCTAGTTTTATAAAATCAAGAATACTTCCAAGATTGCAAGTTTACTTCCAAGTTTTCTAAATCCATTCCAAGTAATCATCCAAGATCAAGAAATCTTTGTTACTTACAGTAGGTTATCTTTCTAATACAAGGTAATAATCATATTCAAACTTTAATTCAATTTCTATAACTATAACAATCTTATTTCGAGTGGAAATCTTACTTGAAATTGTTTTCGTGTCATGATTCTGCTTCAAGAACTTCGAGCCATCCAAGGATCCGTTGAAGCTAGATCCATTTTTTTCTTTTCCAGTAGGTTTATCCAAGGAACTTGAGGTAGTAATGATGTTCATAATATCATTCGATTCATACATATAAAGCTATCTTATTCGAAGGTTTAAACTTGTAATCACTAGAACATAGTTTAGTTAATTCTAAACTTCTTCGCAAATAAAAGTTAATCCTTCTAACTTGACTTTTAAAATCAACTAAACACATGTTCTATATCTATATGATTTGCTAACTTAATGATTTAAAACCCGAAAACACGATAAACACCATAAAACTGGATATACGCCGTCGTAGTAAAACCGGGGGTTGTTTTGGTTGGGATAATTAAAAGCTAAGAATAACTTTGATTTAAAAGCTATACTTCTGAAAAAATGATTTTTCTTATGAACATGAAACTATATCCAAAAATCATGGTTAAACTCAAAGTGAAAGTATGTTTTTCAAAATGGTCATCAAGATGTCGTTCTTTCGACGGAAATGACTACCTCTTTCAAAAACGACTTGTAACTTGTATTTCTGACTATAAACTTATACTTTTTATGTTTATATTCATAAAGTTAAGTTCAATATGAAACCGTGGCCACTGGAATCACTCAAAACGGATTAGAAACGAAGAAATGGCGAGTAAAACAAGATTGATAAAAACTACTCATTTTACCTACGTGAAAGTTAGTAATAAATCTATTCCAACCATAACCTAATCAACTTATATTGTATATTATTTAATCTTGAGATACCATAGACACGTATACAATGTTTCGACCTATCATGTCGACCCATCTATATATATATTGCGGAACAACCATAGACACTCTATATGTGAATGTTGGAGTTAGCTATACAGGGTTGAGGTTGATTCCAAAATATATATAGTTTGAGTTGTGATCAATACTGAGATACGTATACACTGGGTCGTGGATTGATTCAAGATAATATTTATCGATTTATTTCTGTACATCTAACTGTGGACAACTAGTTGTAGGTTACTAACGAGGACAGCTGACTTAATAAACTTAAAACATCAAAATATATTAAAAGTGTTGTAAATATATTTTGAACATACTTTGATATATATGTATATATTGTTATAGGTTCGTGAATCAACTAGTGGCCAAGTCTTACTTCCCGACGAAGTAAAAATCTGTGAAAGTGAGTTATAGTCCCACTTTTAAAATCTAATATTTTTGGGATGAGAATACATGCAGGTTTTATAAATGATTTACAAAATAGACACAAGTACGTGAAACTACATTCTATGGTGGAATTATCGAAATCGAATATGCCCCTTTTTATTAAGTCTGGTAATCTAAGAATTAGGGAACAGACACCCTAATTGACGCGAATCTTAAAGATAGATCTATTGGGCCTAACAAACCCCATCCAAAGTACCGGATGCTTTAGTACTTCGAAATTTATATCATATCCGAAGGGTGTCCCGGAATGATGGGGATATTCTTATATATGCATCTTGTTAATGTCGGTTACCAGGTGTTCACCATATGAATGATTTTTATCTCTATGTATGGGATGTGTATTGAAATATGAAATCTTGTGGTCTATTGTTACGATTTGATATATATAGGTTAAACCTATAACTCAACAACATTTTTATTGACGTTTAAAGCATGTTTATTCTCAGGTGAATACTAAGAGCTTCCGCTGTTGCATACTAAAATAAGGACAAGATTTGGAGTCCATGTTTGTATGATATTGTGTAAAAACTGCATTCAAGAAACTGATTTCGATGTAACATATTTGTATTGTAAACCATTATGTAATGGTCGTGTGTAAACAGGATATTTTAGATTATCATTATTTGATAATCTACGTAAAGCTTTTTAAACTTTTATTTATGAAATAAAGGTTATGGTTTATTTTAAAAATGAATGCAGTCTTTGAAAAACGTCTCATATAGAGGTCAAAACCTCGCAACGAAATCAATTAATATGGAACATTTTTAATCAATAAGAACGGGACATTTCAGTTGGTATCAGAGCGTTGGTCTTAGAGAACCAGAAAATTTGCATTAGTGTGTCTTATCGAGTTTGTTAGGATGCATTAGTGAGTCTGGACTTCGACCGTATTTTCTTTAAAAATGATTGCTTAACATTTTTGTTGGAAACTATATATTATTAACATGTATATATTATGTGATATATTAATCTCTTAACATGTTTGATATTGTGTGATAGATGTCTACCTCTAGCACAAATCCCATTGACCCACCTAATAATAACGAAGAGTCGAATATATATTGGACTGATTCACAAGTTCCCGAAGAAGAACCAGAAGAAGAATCAGAACCGGAAGAGGAGGAACCGGAGGAGGAAATATAACCGGTGGGGGAAATAATAAAACGGTTAAGTAAAAGAAAATCCTCAACCAACCGACCAAGGTTAATTATGGTCAATGGTGTTTCCGCCAAGGAAGCAAAATATTGGGAGGATTACCAATTCTCTGATGAATCGAATTCCGACGAGAATTCCGATGATGTTATAGAAATTACCCCAACTGAATTTAAAAAGGCAAAAGAAAATAATAAGGGAAAGGGCATAAAAATAGAGAAATCTAATTCCAACCCCGATGAACTTTATATGTATCGTCAACCCCCGAAGCCCTTAAGTTGTAACAATGACCCGGGAACCTCTAAACCACCAGGTTTTTCTAAACCGTTGTGGAAAACGACAGCTCGTATTAGGGGAACATCATATATCCCTAGAAACTTGGCAAAACGAACCAAAACCGAAGAAGAAGAAGAAACGAGCGAGTCAGAATAAGATAGTTGTATTCATGTGGTGTAATATATGTAATATAGTGTGCTTATGCTTTATGATATATGTAAAAATTGCTTGTATTAATAAGTATTTTTTTTTATGAATCTAACTCTTGTCTATTTTACAGTATAAAAACACAAAATGGATAGACAACCCAATATTTTAAGAGACCTATCCGGAGACATGATTGATGAAATCTTGTCTAGAGTCGGTCAGAATTCTTCGGCACAACTATTTACGGCGAAATCAGTTTGTAAGACATTCGAAGAATGTTCCAAGAATGCCTTGGTTTATAAAAGGCTTTCGTTCGAAAGATGAGGGATATCACATTGGGAATCCATAAGTTACGATGTGTTTACTTTGACGCATATATTGCGGGGAACCCAAATGCTATTTTACGCAATGGGTTAAGAAATTATTTTGACTCAATATATCCGAATATAGGACTTCGTGATTTAGAAAAAGCGGCTAACATGCAACATAAAGAAGCATGTTATGCTTACGGGTTAGTAATGTTCGCTTCTCAACAAAGTGAGAACAAGAACATCGGGCTACAACTATTAAACAAAATGTTCCCACAAGTGACGGAGTCGGTAATTGGGGTAAGAAATGAGGTTTTTAGATTGTTACGGGACTGTTGGACATTACGTAACCTTCATCCTTTTGATGACGTTACAACACGTTGTCATACTATCAGTCACAACGGTTATGTTCCACAAGACCAAGGATGGGAAGTAGTCCTAGTAAAACCAGAATGCATGACTTGTTTCTGGACGTATGAATTACGTGTCTTTATTGCCTTTGCTTAACGACTTGTGTACTAGTTAGAATTATCTTCACAACTATCTTGTATCAAAGTTATTGTGTGCTATATTTCATGCTTTATGTAAAATAAGCGGTATTGTAAGTTTGTAAAATATTGTATAAAAGTTTGAACGCGAAATATTATTATAATCAGTTTTTCATATAGAATTGTAGTAGTTGAATTGTATATTAGCTACTAAGTATAAACTTAACGGGTAGGTACTACCCGAATTTAAACTTATAAAACGCTAATATGAAGAAAAAGCTTTTATAAATGAGTTCATATTATGCTACAAAATACTATTAACTACTCTTAATATTCTATATGATTAACTTGTTCCATTTAACTATTTTGAAGGAAATGACACCGACTACTCGACACACCGTGAATATGAATGAAGAGGAATTCCGTACTTTTCTAGCTTCAAACATAGCCGCAGTACAGGTTGCGCTACATACCAACAATAACCTTGGATCTAGCAGTACAGGAAATCGTGTAGGATGCACCTACAAAGAATTCACTGCCTACAAACCTTTGGAATTTGATGGAACCGAAGGACCAATCGGATTGAAACGGTGGACCGAGAAGGTCGAATCGGTGTTTGCCATAAGTAAGTGTACTGAAGAGGACAAAGTGAAGTACGCTACGCATACCATCACAGGTTCTGCGTTAACATGGTGGAATACCTATCTAGAGCAAGTGGGACAAGATGATGCTTACGCACTACCGTGGTCAGCATTCAAGCACTTGATGAACGAGAAGTACCGTCCCAGAACCGAGGTCAATAAGCTCAAGACAGAACTTAGAGGGTTACGAACCCAAGGATTTGATATTACCACGTACGAAAGACGATTCACAGAATTATGCCTATTGTGTCCGGGAGCGTTCGAAGATGAGGAAGAGAAGATCGACGCGTTTGTGAAAGGATAACCGGAAAGAATCCAAGAAGATATAAGTTCACACGAGCCCGCCTCCATACAACAGGCATGTAGAATGGCTCACAAACTAGTGAACCAGATTGAAGAAAGAATTAAAGAACAGACTGCTGAAGAGGCCAATGTGAAGCAAGTCAAAAGAAAGTGGGAGGAAAACGGTGATAAGAATCACCAATACAACAACAACAGCAATTACAACAATAATCGCAACAACTATCCCAACAATCGCAACATCAATCGCAACTACAACAAACGGCCCAACAACAACAACAACAACAACAACAACAGCAGCAACTACAATAATCATCCCAACAACAATAACAACCGCAACAACAACAATCAGAAGCAGCTATGCCAAAGGTGTGAAAAGTATCACTCGTGATTCTGCACCAAATTTTGCAACAAGTGTAAAAGAAATGGTCATAGCGCGGCGAAATGTGAGGTCTACGGACCAGGGGTTAACATATAAAATTATTGTTCAGTACTCTGCAGTACATAAACGATTGATGATGACTTTTAGGTGGAACAAGCCTAATTAGTACGTCATGAATGTTTAATGTATGCAATTGCTAATGTATGCACTGCAAAATAACCACAATGGTTCATAGTAAGTTTGATAAATGCTGCTTCATCATATAATTCGAAATGTGTTCTTCAAATGCCAAACAGGCATGAGTACAACGATTGTAAAAGACTGCTTTTATTGAAATGCTAAATTAAACTGCTCTTTATTGAAAAGATAAACACTGTTCTTGATAACTTGTTGACAAATTGCTTCTTCATATGCCGAGCGCCCAGCGCTGTCCGGCCTTCACACTTGCTTACGGAATGAAAAACTCTTGAACTTCTTCCTCGCTGAATAACCTATCACGCCTTCTCTGATTCATTCTGCCTTCTGGCCCATTTGCAAACGTTGATCTTTCCCTTGTTGGCTGCACATACTGTGAATGTATGGCTGTGACTCTATTTGGAGTGGGGAATCTGACCTCTGCATGGGCCGTCGATGTTATTGCTCCAAACTTAGCCAAAGCTGTTCTTCCAAAAAGGACATTAAAGCGAGAATTGCCATCTATGATTGTGAAATCAATTATTTTCGTTCTCAACAATGGGAATGTGCCCATAACAACTTCCAAACGAATCTGCCCCATGGCATTTATCGGTGCTCCTGTTAGTCCAGAAACTTTCAACCTCGTTTGCCTAGCTCTGCTCTGCACATGCCTTGGAAAAGTTCTCAAACAATGCCAGTAGATGATGTCAGCTTCACTTCCTGTATCTGTGTAGATACAATTGACAAACTTATTTGCTATCTCTGCTGAAATGATCACTGGTTGGACGAACAACGCCCAATTCTGAATTGGCTGAAAGATAATTGGGGCATATCTCCAGCTGTCCAAATTACTGTTTGATGATTCACCTTCTTCATAATGACCATCATTAATCCAAACCATCCTGATTGCAACTTCTGGAGTTGTCTCACGCTCTGTGATCCGTTCTCCGTACTGCGGTTGGTTCTGATTATCTCTTCCGCCATGCTGCTCTCTTCTGTTCTCTCCACGGCGTCCTCTGCTACCATCATTCCTTTGCCACGCAAATTTCCTGCGAGGATCATTCCTCCTGTACTGTTTGCCAGGCAACAAATGATTCAGTTCTCCTGCCTTGATTTTCGCTATAATTTCTCTCATCAAAGATTTACAATTGTCCGTATCATGGCCCCAAGCCTCATGGAAATCACACCACAACTCACTCTTTGGACCCTCCCTCTCTTCCATAGGTGCTGGAGCATTGAAAGTGGTCCGAATTAGTTTAGTGAAAAGGATCTCTTTTGGCGTTTTGGTAAGCACCATTATCAACGGGTGATTGTTTCCTCTCCATCCTCCATTTGAATTATCATTCCTTCTCTGATTTCTGTCAAAATACCGTCCTCCGTTGTGCGGCTTGCTACTACCACCAGTTTCAAACTTGTTTAACCCACGCTCACCAGCTCGAACATGCCTCTGTGCTACCTCCAACGCCTGATGCAATGTTTTTGGCAAGTCATACCGTAACGCATGAACAAGTGCACTAAACCATCGCTGGTCCAGACAAAAAATGAAGCCAGATACAAGCTGTGATTCTGGACAATCAGGGATCTTCTGTGCTTCAAGTGTATAATGTTTCATAAAATTGCTCAAAGATTCATTATGATGCATTGTGATCTCGTGTGCATCAAGATGAGTCAGAGTACAGCTCCGAAGATTTTGGTATTGCATCACAAATTTTGCTCTCAAATCGAGAAAACTGGCAATACTCCTTGGCGGCAAACTAGCAAACCATTCGCGTGCAATTTTCTGCAGTACCATAGGAAACATATGGCACGCAGTTTCATCTTCCCAATGCTGCAACCTCATAACGCCTTCAAACATTGTCAAAAAGTCCTCCGGATCCGTTGTGCCATCATAAACTCCAATTGTTGGTATAGCAAGATTTCTGGGCAATGGATAATTTGCAATTCGATCAATGAAACACTGCGTAGATTCTGAAAGGACCCGTCCTAATCCATCCGGACAAAGTCCACATCGATTATAAACGATTTACAACAGTTGATTACATCGCGAGGTACTTGACCTCTATATGATACATTTTACAAACATTGCATTCATTTTTGAAAAGACAATCTTTCATTACATCAACGGTTGACGACATGCATACCATTTCATAATATATCTTACTATAATTGACTTAATAATAATCTTGATGAACTCAACGACTCGAATGCAACGTCTTTTGAAACATGTCATGAATGACTCCAAGTAATATCCCTAAAATGAGCAAATGCACAGCGGAAGATTTCTTTCGTACCTGAGAATAAACATTCTTTAAAGTGTCAACCAAAAGGTTGGTGAGTTCATTAGTTTAACATAAATAATCATTTCATAATTTTTAATAGACCACAAGATTTCATATTTTCATTTCTCATAAACATACGTCCCATGCATAGAGACAAAAATATCATTCATATGGATTGAACACCTGGTAACCGACATTCACAAGATGCATATAAGAATATCCCCATCATTCCGGGATCCTCCTTCGGACATGATATAAATTTCGAAGTACTAAAGCATCCGGTACTTTGGATGGGGCTTGTTGGGCCTGATAGATCTATCTTTAGAGTTCGCGTCAATTAGGGTGTCTGTTCCCTAATTCTTAGATTACCAGACTTAATAAAAAGGGGCATATTCGGTTTAATAATTCAACCATAGAATGTAGTTTCATTTACTTGTGTCTATTTCGTAAAACAGTTATAAAAGTTGTGCATGTATTCTCAGCCCAAAAATATAAAGGGTAAAAAGGCAAATGAAACTCACACATATAAATATTGTAAAACAGTTATTAAAACAGTGCATGTATTCTCAGCCCAAAAATGTAATGAGTAAAAGGGAGCAAATGAACTCACACATATAAATATTGTAAAACACTTATTAAAACTATGCATGATTTCACAGTCAAAAAATGTAATGAGTAAAAAGGGAGCAAATGAAACTCACCTATTGTATTTTGTAGTAAAAATACATATGACGACAATGAACAAATGTAGGGTTGGCCTCGGATTCACGAACCTATATTATTTGTATATATATTAAAACGTATATTCGTAATTGGACAAAATTTAATTATTATTAGTGATATAGTTTTTATATTAATAACTTATATTCATTTCATAATATAAAAGCATAAATTTTGTTAGGTTATTTGTAATAATATATATCTATATATAAATATCATTTGTTTGTTTAGAACAGTATTTTAACAATACAAGAAAATATTTGAAATGATTAAAATAATGATATTACTAATAAAGATAATAATGTTAGTAATAACTCTATTATTGATACTAATATGATATAATAATACTTGTGAAATATTAATTTTTCTTGTTAATGAAAGTCATGATATTGATTTAAGTAATTACATAATAATAATACTTGTGATAACATAACTAATATTACTTATGTTAATTTTGTTCCTAAAAAGATATTAATACTAACATCTATGAAATTAATAATAATTCATATTATTTTTATAATAATAATAGTAAACATATTCCTCATAAAGTTTTAAAATTAATAATAATAGATACAACACTTGTAGTTATAATAAAGTTTAATAATTATGATACTTACAATAATAATTACCATATTAATTGTAATACTAGTATTTATGACATTAATAATACTATATTTATAATATTCTCAAAATTTATATTAATAATCATGATTATCATTAATATTTTAATATTAATAACAATAATAATAATAATAATAATAATAATAATAATAATAATAATAATAATAATAATAATAATAATAATAATAATAATAATAATAATAATAATAATAATAATAATAAAAGATGAAACTACCTCAAGAAATAGATTTTCTAAAATGAATATGTCGCTGCCATGGATCGAACCCGCGACCTCCTGTAAACCCGAACACCAACTAAACCGTCCACTCTACATTCCTTTTCTGTTATATACCCAGTTCCATTTTTATATAACTCATACTTATAGTTATATGTTCTTCTTCCTCTTCTAAAAACTCAGACGACCCAAATGCAAAAACCATTCTTACAATAATTAGATTATGACTTTTATTTGTAATTAAAATGTCTTAAGTGGTGCGGTTGTGATTAACAGAAAAGAAAACAAAATATCTAAAAAAATTAGAGTGCCTCTGCTTACTTACTGCCGTTCGAAATAAACAAAAAAAAATAAAGATTTTTGAGTTTAAGAACTTTTTGGAAAATGGCTATAACACGAATTATGTAGGAAATCACTCATGAAATCTTTGGAGATCGACAATTTCAATTGAAACATCATCTAAGCCACGAATTTGAATCCACAAGAAACTGTTGACTTTTGTTTTAAAAGTTTGACTTCGAAAATTTGATTTCAATATGAAGAATTGGGATTTGATATTTTACAGGAAGGTTACATGAATGATTCCTAACAACATTGCATAATTACATTTTAATAATTTGGTTGGAATCGAAATTTTGGTCGAATGAATGAAGAACAGAGGTATACGCTTATTTTCATATTTTTCTGTTAATTTCAACACCCATTAGTGGTTAAATGAAATTGGAATTGATATTGATGATGAAGGCTTTAATGAATTAAAAGGAAATCATTTGGTTTATAGCAAATGGAATCGACAGACTAAATCTCACGGACGTAAAAAAAATATAAAAAGGTGGATACGATTTCTTACAATTTTGGATTATACCTGTGGTGGAGTTGGTGATTCGTACGATTCTTGAAGACATAAGAATCAATTTGATACATAATGATGGTGATAGGAAGACTGATCCAGTATATAATTCGTGGTTTATAAAATAAATTATAATGTATTAATAATAACAATTCTAATAATATTAATAATAATTATTAATATATAATAATAAGGATAATAATAATAATAATAATAATTAATGATAATAATAATATTAATAATAATAATATTAATAAAGATAATAATAATGATATGATATATAATAAAAGTGATAGTAATGATAAGTTATAATAACATTTTAATAATAGTATCATTATTGATAATAATACTAATTATATTATTATTGATGATAATATTAGTAATGATAATATAAATTATTTGTAATAAGAGTATTAATAACATTAGTATTAACTATATTTTAATTCATAATTCAAATTTAATATTTTAATATCACAATTTATTAATTATATTCTATTTATAATATTTTATAATATATATTATATGGTAATATAATTTAAATATTTGATATTTATGAATGTTTATAAATGTTACAATATAATAGTTACTAGTAAGAGTCTTTTATACATATGTCTACATATATTCACAATAATAATATAAATCTATATATATATATATATATATATATATATATATATATATATATGATTATTTTAATAATAACCTACTGAGTTTATTTGTTAATTCACATTTTTAATTCTAGTTGATTAAAATATATTTTAGTAATTCAAATATTATATACACTTATAATTATATATATATTTACATATTTATTTTCACACAACTGTTCGTGAATCGTCGGGGATAATCAAAAGGGTAATTGGTTACATGATTATGGTTTCAAAATTTTTGAGACTCAACACTTTAGATTTTGCTTGTTGTGCCGGAAATATATAAAGATTAAGTTTAAATTTGGTCGGAATTTCCCGGGTCATCACAGTACCTACCCGCTAAAGAAATTTCGTCCCGAAATTTGAGTGAGGTGGTCATGGTTAACAATAAAAATGTTTTCATGACACATATGAGTTGATAAATGGAGTTTTATCATTATTAAGTAATATGGATAAAACTATTCAATTATTCAAAGAGTACGAATGAAGCTATCACATAAGATTGAAATAGGAAAAGTAAAGATTCGCCTTAACTTTTGGCAGAGTTAGGGTTGAATTCCGGAATTCAAGGGATTTAAAGAAAATCTTCGAATCTAAAAGATTTGATTCTTCTGTGAGTAAGGAAATTAAGATCTCTATAATTAAATACGGTGATCTGCCTCGATTATTGTGTCTGATATTTTCATTATAAATTTACCTTTTCCGTTCCATTTGTTTTCACCACTACTCAATTCCCAAATTCAAAAGATTTATGAAAATGCTTAACCCTGTTCTGATCCTTGTTCTTATTTTAACTATCGCAATGATCGTTCTTCTTTTCCAACTCCCACCTGAAGAATCTGTTTATTTCTATTATGCCCTAGGGATTATTGTATTTATAATCCTCCCGTGTCTTTATATTGCTATACGTACTGATATCCACGGTTTGTAATTTCGGTGTTGTCATTGAGCTTTAAATTCCCCCTTATATTTCAAATTTTTATGCTTTTGTTTTCTCTTCCCGACTTCAAGTCAAGCGAATAATGGTCCAGAATTCGTAGATATAGAGTTTCGAATGATTATAATGTTCTAAACAGGAAGGAACGTGATAGCACGATTTGATTTTCAAATTTATCAACATCACGGAAGATAGAACCATCAAGAATACATTTTCTTGATTTGTTCAGAAGTTAAGTAGAATGAAAGAGTTATGTAACATGGCACGTGATGACGTTGTGATCTGTGAATTATCATGTCCCATTAAAAACTCAGCATGACTTACTGTAATATAATCACGTTGATCAAGTGTCATTATATTATACTAACTCATGCATCAGTTTCCCACATTACTTTAATAACATTCATATTTTAAGCTTGAAAGTTTACAGAATATAGAAACTAACAGTTTCTATATGATGTAATACTGATAGCATGCAGAGATTAATGATTTCAGATAAGAATAGTTATAAAAATATCTCTAGAAATATGGAGGATATTTATAATGAAAGATACGATACTATCTCGGAATATCTAAGATCAGAGGATGATAGTGTAAGACCCAAATATTTATTGTACATAATGTATTTATGGTGTACGATGCGTGTATGAAGTGTACGTATTGCTTGCTCGAACGTCGAAGGAAACTGGACGTTGTCCAAAGTGACAAGGTGTGTACGTATCTTTTCAACCCCAAATAAAGTTTGAGTTGATGTTTCAAAGCCTTACCATTGGATAGAATATCTTATTACGTTTTCAACGATATTTGATACATCAAAAACGGAGTTACGGTCGAAAAGTTATGGCCAAAACAAGTTGCTGAAACCTGTTTTGGGCTCGACCACAATTTCCAGTTATTTGGAGCGGCGCTCCACCTTCTGGCGCGGCGCGCCGATTGCTGCAGAGGCAATTTTCAGCCTTTTTAAAAGGTTTAAATGAGGGGTACTTTGGTCTTTTCAATTAGGGTCGGTTTGGGGTCATCAAGACTGACCTAGAACTCCATTGGAGCTCATTTCTCACCCACACAAACACTCCTATCCTCAAACCCTAGAGAGAGATTGAGTTCTAGTGAGAGAGAACTCCATTTGGAGAAGAAGGAGGTTGTTTAGGGTCAAACCTCAAGCATTAAAGTTGTTCTACTCGTCAACGGCATCATTTTGGCGGTATTGGTAAGTTCTAACTCCGAATTTCATTGTTGATTTTGCTATTCAAAGTTAGGGTTTAAACTTGATTTGTTGATAAACCCATTTATACTCATGAAGTGGGTTTAGTGATGCTAGTAATCGGGTTTATTGTTAGTGTTGGTGGATTTTGGGTTGGTGAACAAATTGGTTATGTTTAGAACTTGAATTTAGGTTTAATCACTAGGTTTAGTGATTATGGAAGTATTGGAACCCATTTAGGGTTATTTGGTTGACTAATTTTGACTATGGGTCAAAATTAGGGTTTAGTGACGGTTATGACCCAATTGTCGATTTAGTAAGGTTTATAAACTTAAAATGGATTAAGTTGAAGTATAAAACCAAGTTAAATATGTTTTGGTGTCAAAACTTGCTAATGGCGTGTTATTGACTTCTTATGGGTCAAATTAGGGTTTAAGTGTCTTTATGGGAAAGATAGGTGTTTAACACCTATGATTGGGTTTAATTGGCGTATTAAGACCATTCTCACTTGTGTTAGTGATTATTGGTTAATTTTGGGCGCGGTTTGTACTTGGAAGTGCATTTGGGTCAAATTTGCACTAAGTGTCAAATTGGGTTGGTTTGTAAATCCAATCTAAGTGTGTTGTTGAATTTGTGATAATGGAATAGGTACTTTCCATTGACGAGTTGCAGATTATTCGGTAGCATTCTTCAAGGCGACAAGATGAGTGGAATAATTATATGTGTAGGTATATAATGTATCTATTTGTTGTAGCGTGAAATGTGTAGTGTCGAGGTGTTAAGAAACCACGTTTCACATGAAGTGTGTAGCATCGAGGTGTTAAGATGCCACTCGGGTGTAGCATCGAGGTGTTAAGATGCCACCTAGGAGTGTAGTGTCGAGGTGTTAAGACACCACTCCATAAAAATAATGAGTGATGCATCGAGGTGTTAAGATGCCACTCAAGGTGATGTGCCGAGGTGTTAAGGTGCCACCCTAGGGGTTAGTGGTGCGAGGTGTTAAGTGCCCTAACGGATGTTATGAAAACCGATGGCATTTTCGCGAGCGCCGTTCCCTTGTACTATTGGTTAACCATGGTTATTTGTGTTGTAAGCGTATTATATTATTTGAGTTATATTCATATGCGGTTGTTATGCTAGCTTGTGGTATTGGAGATTTATAGCTTGTTATTGTGACGATAAGCTAAATGTGTATGCTAGCGTGTTTGTGGTTTGGTGTGTAAGTGTATGCAAGTAGGTATAATTATATATGTATTCGAATAATTATTGCATTCACTAAGCTTTGCTTACCCTCTCGTTGTTTACTATTTTTATAGGTTCGGTTTTGGACAAGGGTAAGGGCATCGTTTTAGACTAGAGATCCCGCTTGATGCTAGGGGACGCTTTTGGCTTTAGTAGCTCTTGGAGTTTGACCGATAGTTGGGTAGTTTAATCCCAAACGCCATGCTCATTGTGTAGTTTGGAACTTAAACTTTTTGGTGGTTGAAACTCGTAAATTGTATTAAACTCGTAAAACGGCCGATGTGGGCCCCGCTTGTAAAACATTGATTTTATATTTGAAATAGGTTAGTTTTACATATTTGGAGGTATGGTAAAAAGCGTTTCGTCTAAAAGTGTCGGGAACTAGTCAATCTTTTTCGCATTTTGAGACTTTCTGGACAGACCCGAATGGCGCGCCGCGCCAGTTCACTGTGCAGCAATTTTTTTTTTATTTTGTATTTTCACGTGGTTTGTTCGCGGGTTGGTTTGGGTTGTTACAAGTGGTATCAGAGCATGGTCTAAGGAATTTAGGTGACTTGAGATAGGCGCCTAGACTTAGACTTTTTGTGTGCGCGTTATGCGGGACTTGTAGGACTTTGAGTCGGAACAGGATTGGTTAGTGCATAGGTTTATGTGAACTAATCATTTACTAATTGTTTGTGTTGTGTTTAGCAATCATCAAGCAAGATAGACGTTGTACTAGCGAGTTAACGCGACGTGCTCGCGTAACAACGACTAGCTACCGTTGTTACGGGTGCAAATCATGTCAAACAAGCAATGTACAACGATTGTTGAGCAAGATGGGGTAGTGTGGTATATGTATATATATATATATATATATATATATATATATATATATATATATATATATATATATATATATATATATATATATATATATATATACATACGTGTTATATCTTTTCGTTCCATTGGTTAATCTATTTCATTTCTTAAGAATGAATGCGGAAGATGAATACGGAACGGAAGGGCCTACTCATGAAAGGAAGGGCGAGTTAGCGGTAATGGTTGAAGCCGCGATTGAGCAATGCGTCTTGGGTTTCGCCAACGGAGTTGGTCAAGTAGTCAAAGAGTCAATCGAAGGACGAGTAACCGAAATGGTCCGAGACCAAGTGACTAAGGTTGTAAGGGAAGAGTTTGAGAAGAGGTTTTCTAAACCTCGAGGTAGTAGTAATGAGGATGTACTTGCAAGATTGGAGCCAAGTGCTACTGGTAAGAGGATAAGAAGTGCGCCTGAAGGCGTCGGAAACGTGAAGAAGAGGAGTAAGGGAGGTCATGTACCTATGTGTTATAATTGTGCTGAAAAGGGTCACCTGTCGCGTGATTGCACGCTTGCGCCTCCTAAAGACGACATATGCTTCAAGTGTCGAAGAAAGGGACACCGGAAGTCGGAGTGTCCCGAGTTGTTTAATAATCAAAGTAGAGGTGTAATTGAGGCGGCTAGTAGCATGAAGAAGGGAGCGTCGGGCCCCTGTGGGTTGAAGTGTTACAAATGTGAGCAAAGGGGACATAAGGCTCGCGAGTGCCCGTCGGGCAAGAAGTTATGTTTTTACTGTTGGAAGGAAGGGAACCAAAAGTCAAAGTATCCTAAATTGATTGCTAAAAGAGATTGTAAGTTGGGGGATTTCGCGCCTACGGGTTATGATCATCTACAACGAGGTTATATGACACGCAATGGTGCAAATATGCCTTCAAGTACGATCATGTGCTTTAATTGCCGGAAGGAGGGACACAAAAGGTCGGAGTGTTCCGAATCGTTCGCCGATCGAGTTAAGAGGTTAGAGCGCGAGTATTCGATGGATAGTGAAGCACAGAAGTCCAACGATGATGTTTCAGGTATTTTCGTCTTTGGTACAAATATGCCTTATTATTGTTTATTGTGTGCCGATGGATTCATGTATGTATTAGAGACTTAAACTTTGTTTCGTGGTCTAATTAGTCTCAAGTGAGTGTATGTTTCAAAGGTACCCATAAGGGTGCGGGATTAGTGAACTCGGTGAAGATTCGGTTTGTTAGCGATTTTGATGATAGTGCACCGGGGTAGCTTTTGAGTCGTTGACTCGTGGAAATGCGCCCTGGGGACGAATGCATGGCGGTAATACGTAGTATTAGTATGGGTGGCATTCCTAATGGAAACACCCTATGATGACGTTTGGTTGTCGGGCGAAGGGCGTAAGACTTGGTGCAACCAAGCATTCTTTAGTGTTAGGAAATGTTTCTACCAAGCCATAGGTATGTGCATTGGTGTTCGATTATTAGAGCGTTTTGCTTTCGTGTTGAAGTTGTTGAACCATGAGGTTCGACGGGTGGATAGAACCCTTGAGATCGAGTGTTTTGGGTCTCGATGTATGTTGGAAATGGAGTCTACGGGACGCAACGTTAGGTACCTCTTTCATACCTACTAGCGTGGTATTCGACTCCGATGGTGTTGCGGCTACATTGTACTTAGGGAACCGGATAAAAACCCTTAGGTACATGAGTGACTAGGTGGAAATTTGACAAACTATAGCAATTGGATTATTGCAAGTGTAAGGTTTGTGTAAATTGTGGTAGACTCTTCGTTCAAAGAGTTTAAGGATAGGTTAAATTCCTTCGTATGCTCAAGGTTGGAGCAAGATTATGGTAACGTGCGTATTAAGAGATGCAAGACGGGTGAACCTCGTCTCTCTCATAGGAGTTACGGTAATGCGATTTGGCGCATTAGTTGTTAGGTTAGTGGTCATTCCACGGGATGCTATTATTCGATGATGTGGTTACGAAGCGGAGTCCTAAGTGGGGTAGTTTGTACTCTTGCACGAAGGTGTTCTATTGCAGTGATATTTGGACGATGCTCGTAGGGATTCGAAGCTAGTGTTGAGACCTACATTGGTCGATTGTGGTAAAAGTACGATTTGGAATAAATTATACTTACGGTTTTTGGATTTAAATTATCACCACGGTGGTAAGGTGGTAAATCTCATTGGGAGATAATTTACATGTTCGACGAGCAAGGTAAGATCCCTCGGTAAAGGGATGTGTATGCCGGATTCTCTTCTAGGGAATTATTGTTGTGTCTATGAGTAATGTGGGTGGTTCTTGGCTCGATTGTGATAGCCGTGTGGTTACCTTTGGGAATAGAGTAATGGGACTTTGAGAAAGGTTACGATGCCTCATTATCATATACTTTGGGTGGTAGTTACACAATAGCCATTTTGTGAACTACAAGGTGATTATGTGGTGTTTATTTGGGGTTATCTCTATGTTGACCGCGTTTGACTTAAGATAGGTGACGAGGGATATCCGGAAGGATTAGCTCTTCGTTAACCACTCGTGGTTGTGAGTGATAGCCGATTTTTACTCACACGTTGATAAATAGTGATGCGATAGCCGTGTTTCGCTCACATATGGTTGGTAGTGTTGCAATAGCCATTTTTGCACACTACGGATATATCACGATAGCCGTTTTTGTACACCATGGGTTTCGTGTGAACTAACCTTCGCGTTGTTGGACTTGAGAACCACTGGTTGTTTTAAGCTCTGATGGTTCGGTCGTAAGGACCATGTTGTGTGATTAGTGATGTAATAGCTGTATTTTGCTCACGTAATTGGCTAGTTGCGTATTAGCTATGTTTGCACACTACTAAGGGTGTTAGATGGTAAGTGTTATCCGTAAGGATTCGTCTTTACTTCGTCTTCATCGTTTGGGTTGTTAACCTTAGGTCGATATTTGGTTGTTTTTAGCATTGTACTTGGAAAGGGTACACTATAGGGTTGATATCTCGGTACGAGATCGGTTGAGTTTTCCTGATGTATGGGGGATTGAGCAGGTTTTAGTGCTCGGATTTTAGTTTCGATAAAATCGCAGGTGACGATTTTAGTTGTTAAAGGCGATTCATTGGGAAGAATTGCTTAGAAAAGTCAGATTGGGACTTATAATTGAGGACCGTTGAGTAGTTGTTAAGTGGAGAAGATCACGAGGACGTGATCGAGTTTAAGTGGGGGAGAGTTGTAAGACCCAAATATTTATTGTACATGATGTATTTATGGTGTACGATGCGTGTATGAAGTGTACGTGTTGCTTGCTCGAACGTCGAAGGAAACTGGACGTTGTCCGAAGTGACAAGGTGTGTACGTATCTTTTCAACCCCAAATAAAGTTTGAGTTGATGTTTCAAAGCCTTACCATTGGATAGAATATCTTATTACGTTTCCAACGATATTTGATTCATCGAAAACGGAGTTACGGTCAAAAAGTTATGGCCAAAACAAGTTGCTGAAACCTGTTTTGGGCTCGACCACAATTTCCAGTTATTTGGAGCGGCGCTCCACCTTATGGCGCGGCGCGCCGATTGCTGCAGAGGCAATTTTCAGCCGTTTTAAAAGGTTTAAATGAGGGGTACTTTGGTCTTTTCAATTAGGGTCGGTTTGGGGTCATCAAGACTGACCTAGAACTCCATTGGAGCTCATTTCTCACCCACACAAACACTCCCATCCTCAAACCCTAGAGAGAGATTGAGTTCTAGTGAGAGAGAACTCCATTTGGAGAAGAAGGAGGTTGTTTAGGGTCAAACCTCAAGCATTAAAGTTGTTCTACTCGTCAACGGCATCATTTTGGCGGTATTGGTAAGTTCTAACTACGAATTTCATTGTTGATTTTGCTATTCAAAGTTAAGGTTTGAACTTGATTTGTTGATAAACCCATTTAGACTCATGAAGTGGGTTTAGTGATGCTAGTAATCGGGTTTATTGTTAGTGTTGGTGGATTTTGGGTTGGTGAACAAATTGGTTATGTTTAGAACTTGAATTTGGGTTTAATCACTAGGTTTAGTGATTATGGAAGTATTGGAACCCATTTAGGGTTATTTGGTTGACTAATTTTGACTATGGGTCAAAATTAGGGTTTGGTGACGCTTATGACCCAATTGTCGATTTAGTAAGGTTTATAAACTTAAAATGGATTAAGTTGAAGTATAAAACCGAGTTAAATATGTTTTGGTGTCAAAACTTGCTAATGGCGTGTTATTGACTTCTTATGGGTCAAATTAGGGTTTAAGTGTCTTTATGGGAAAGATAGGTGTTTAACACCTATGATTGGGTTTAATTGGCGTATTAAGACCATTCTCACTTGTGTTAGTGATTATTGGTTAATTTTGGGCGCGGTTTGTACTTGGAAGTGCATTTGGGTCAAATTTGCACTAAGTGTCAAATTGGGTTGGTTTGTAAATCTAATCTAAGTGTGTTGTTGAATTTGTGATAATGGAATAGGTACTTTCCATTGACGAGTTGCAGATTATTCGGTAGCATTCTTCAAGGCGACAAGGTGAGTGGAATAATTATATGTGTAGGTATATAATGTATCTATTTGTTGTAGCGTGAAATGTGTAGTGTCGAGGTGTTAAGACACCACGTTTCACGTGAAGAGTGTAGCAACGAGGTGTTAAGATGCTACTCGGGTGTAGCATCGAGGTGTTAAGATGCCACTTAGGAGTGTAGTGTCGAGGTGTTAAGACACCACTCCATAAAAATAATGAGTGATGCATCGAGGTGTTAAGATGCCACTCAGGGTGATGTGCCGAGGTGTTAAGGTGCCACCCTAGGGGTTAGTGGTGCGAGGTGTTAAGTGCCCTAACGGATGTTATGAACACCGATGGCGTTTTCGCGAGCGCCGTTCCCTTGTACTATTGGTTAACCATGGTTATTTGTGTTGTAAGCGTATTATATTATTCGAGTTATATTCATATGAGGTTGTTATGCTAGCTTGTGGTATTGGAGATTTATAGCTTGTTATTGTGACAATAAGCTAAATGTGTATGCTAGCGTGTTTGCGGTTTGGTGTGTAAGTGTATGCAAGTAGGTATAATTATATATGTATTCGTATAATTATTGCATTCACTAAGCTTTGCTTACCCTCTCGTTGTTTACTATTTTTATAGGTTCGGTTTTGGACAAGGGTAAGGGCATCGTTTTGGACTAGAGATCCCGCTTGATGCTAGGGGACGCTTTTGGCTTTAGTAGCTCTTGGAGTTTGACCGATAGTTGGGTAGTTTAATCCCAAACGCCATGCTCATTGTGTAGTTTGGAACTTAAACTTTTTGGTGGTTGAAACTCGTAAATTGTATTAAACTCGTAAAATGGCCGATGTGGGCCCCGCTTGTAAAACATTGATTTTATATTTGAAACAGGTTAGTTTTACATATTTGGAGGTATGGTAAAAAGTGTTTCGTCTAAAAGTGTCGGGAACTAGTCAATCTTTTTCGCATTTTGAGACTTTCCGGACAGACCCGAATGGCGCGCCGCGCGGCCATCCTGGTGAAATGTCCCGTTCTTATTGATTAAAAACGTTCCATATTAATTGATTTCGTTGCGAGGTTTTGACCTCTATATGAGACGTTTTTCAAAGACTGCATTCATTTTTAAAACAAACCATAACCTTTATTTCATAAATAAAGGTTTAAAAAGCTTTACGTAGATTATCAAATAATGATAATCTAAAATATCCTGTTTACACACGACCATTACATAATGGTTTACAATACAAATATGTTACATCGAAATCAGTTTCTTGAATGCAGTTTTACACAATATCATACAAACATGGACTCCAAATCTTGTCCTTATTTTAGTATGCAACAGCGGAAGCTCTTAATATTCACCTGAGAATAAACATGCTTTAAACGTCAACAAAAATGTTGGTGAGTTATAGGTTTAACCTATATATATCAAATCGTAACAATAGACCACAAGATTTCATATTTCAATACACATCCCATACATAGAGATAAAAATCATTCATATGGTGAACACCTGGTAACCGACATTAACAAGATGCATATATAAGAATATCCCCATCATTCCGGGACACCCTTCGGATATGATATAAATTTCGAAGTACTAAAGCATCCGGTACTTTGGATGGGGTTTGTTAGGCCCAATAGATCTATCTTTAGGATTCGCGTTAATTAGGGTGTCTGTTCCCTAATTCTTAGATTACCAGACTTAATAAAAAGGGGCATATTCGATTTCGATAATTCAACCATAGAATGTAGTTTCACGTACTTGTATCTATTTTGTAAATCATTTATAAAACCTGCATGTATTCTCATCCCAAAAATATTAGATTTTAAAAGTGGGACTATAACTCACTTTCACAGATTTTTACTTCGTCGGGAAGTAAGACTTGGCCACTGGTTGATTCACGAACCTATAACAATATATACATATATATCAAAGTATGTTTAAAATATATTTACAACACTTTTAATATATTTTGATGTTTTAAGTTTATTAAGTCAGCTGTCCGCGTTAGTAACCTACAAATAGTTGTCCACAGTTAGATGTACAGAAATAAATCAATAAATATTATCTTGAATCAATCCACGACCCAGTGTATACGTATCTCAGTATTGATCACAACTCAAACTATATATATTTTGGAATCAACCTCAACCCTGTATAGCTAACTCCAACATTCACATATAGAGTGTCTATGGTTGTTCCGAAATATATATAGATGTGTCGACATGATAGGTCGAAACATTGTATACGTGTCTATGGTATCTCAAGATTACATAATATACAATACAAGTTGATTAAGTTATGGTTGGAATAGATTTGTTACCAATTTTCACGTAGCTAAAATGAGAAAAATTATCCAATCTTGTTTTACCCATAACTTCTTCATTTTAAATCCGTTTTGAGTGAATAAAATTGCTATGGTTTCATATTGAACTTTATTTTATGAATCTAAACAGAAAAAGTATAGGTTTATAGTCAGAAAAATAAGTTACAAGTCGTTTTTTTAAAGGTAGTCATTTCAGTCGAAAGAACGACGTCTAGATGACCATTTTAGAAAACATACTTCCACTTTGAGTTTAACCATAATTTTTGGATATAGTTTCATATTCATAATAAAAATCATTTTCTCAGAATAAAAACTTTTAAATTAAAGTTTATTATAGTTTTTAATTAACTAACCCAAAACAGTCCGCGGTGCTACTACGACGGCGTAAATCCGGTTTTACGGTGTTTTTCGTGTTTCCAGGTTTTAAATCATTAAGTTAGCATATCATATAGATATAGAACATGTGTTTAGTTAATTTTAAAAGTCAAGTTAGAAGGATTAACTTTTGTTTGCGAACAAGTTTAGAATTAACTAAACTATGTTCTAGTGATTACGAGTTTAAACCTTCGAATAAGATAGTTTTATATATATGAATCGAATGATGTTATGAACATCATTACTACCTCAAGTTTAGTAGGTAAACCTACTGGAAGTGACAAGAAATGATCTAGCTTCAAAGGATCTTGGATGGCTTGAAAGTTCTTGAAGTAGGATCATGACACAAAAACAAGTTCAAGTAAGATTTTTTTACTCGAATTAAGATAGTTTATAGTTATAGAAATTGAATCAAAGATTGAATATGAATATTACCTTGAATAAGAAAGATAACCTACTGTATATAACAAAGGTTTCTTGATCTTAGATGATTACTTGGAATGGATTAGAAAGCTTGGAAGTAAATTAGTAAACTTGAAGGGATTTTTGAAGTATTCTTGAAGTGTTCTTCCTATGATGATTATAGCTTGATTCTTGAAGTGATTTTTGATGAAGATGATGATTAACTATTGGAAAAATACGTTCATAATAGTGTGTGTGTGTTGAGAGAGAATTAGAAAGAGAATTGGAAGTGAAATGGAGTGAATGATGAGTGGTAATTGGTGAGTGGTGAGTGGGGTTAAAAGGAGTTCTAGTTTGTTGACTAGCTCATGGTAGAAGTTAAAATTGATTAGTCATACATGACATAATCAAGAGTGGAATCCCATGCTAGTTCCTATTGGTATATACTCATAGTAAGTACGTTTTGAAGCTGTGTATAATACGGGTAAGAATACGACTAGAATTCTTGATGAAAGAAAAGAATGGAAAAGTAACTGTAACCATTTTTGTTAAGTATGAGTGTTTTGATATATGTCTTGAAGTTTTCCAAAAGTATTTTAATACATCTAAATACACTACATGTATATACATTTTAACTGAGTCGTTAAGTCATCGTTAGTCGTTACATGTAAGTGTTGTTTTGAAACCTTTAAGTTAACGATCTCAATTAATGTTGTTAACCCATTGTTTATTATATCTAATGAGATGTTAAATTATTATATTATCATGATATTATGATATATTAATATATCTTAATATGATATATATACATTTAAATGTCGTTACAACGATAATCGTTACATATATGTCTCGTTTCGAAATCCTTAAGTTAGTAGTCTTGTTTATATGTATATAACTCATTGTTAATATACTTATGGCGATACTTACTTATCATAATCTCATGTTAACCATATGTATATCCATATATATATCGTCATGTCATTTTTACAAGTTTTAACGTTCGTGAATCGCCGGTCAACTTGGGTGGTCAATTGTCTATATGAAACATATTTCAATTAATCAAGTCTTACCAAGTTTGATTGCTTAACATGTTGGAAACATTTAATCATGTAAATATCAATCTCAATTAATATATATAAACATGGAAAAGTTCGGGTCACTACAGTACCTACCCGTTAAATAAATTTCGTCCCGAAATTTTAAGCTGTTGAAGGTGTTGACGAATCTTCTGGAAATAGATGCGGGTATTTCTTCTTCATCTAATCTTCACGCTCCCAGGTGAACTCGGGTCCTCTACGAGCATTCCATCGAACCTTAACAATTGGTATCTTGTTTTTCTTAAGTCTTTTAACCTCACGATCCATTATTTCGACGGGTTCTTAGATGAATTGGAGTTTTTCGTTGATTTAGATTTCATCTAACGGAATAGTGAGATCTTCTTTAGCAAAACATTTCTTCAAATTCGAGACGTGGAAAGTGTTATGTACAGCCGCGAGTTGTTGAGGTAACTCAAGTCGGTAAGCTACTGGTCCGACACGATCAATAATCTTGAATGGTCCAATATACCTTGGATTTAATTTCCCTCGTTTACCAAATCGAACAACGCCTTTCCAAGGTGAAACTTTAAGCATGACCATCTCTCCAATTTCAAATTCTATATCTTTTCTTTTAATGTCAGCGTAGCTCTTTTGTCGACTTTGGGCAGTTTTCAACCGTTGTTGAATTTGGATGATCTTCTCGGTAGTTTCTTGTATAATCTCCGGACCCGTAATCTGTCTATCCCCCACTTCACTCCAACAAATCGGAGACCTGCACTTTCTACCATAAAGTGCTTCAAATGGCGCCATCTCAATGCTTGAATGGTCGCTGTTGTTGTAGGAAAATTCTGCTAACGGTAGATGTCGATCCCAACAGTTTCCAAAATCAATAACACATGCTCGTAGCATGTCTTCAAGCGTTTGTATCGTCCTTTCGCTCTGCCCATCAGTTTGTGGATGATAGGAAGTACTCATGTCTAGACGAGTTCCTAATGCTTGCTGTAATGTTTGCCAGAATCTTGAAATAAATCTGCCATCCCTATCAGAGATAATAGAGATTGGTATTCCATGTCTGGAGACGACTTCCTTCAAATACAGTCGTGCTAACTTCTCCATCTTGTCATCTTCTCTTATTGGCAGGAAGTGTGCTGATTTGGTGAGACGATCAACTATTACCCAAATAGTATCAAAACCACTTGCACTCCTTGGCAATTTAGTGATGAAATCCATGGTAATGTTTTCTCATTTCCATTCTGGGATTTCGGGTTGTTGAAGTAGACCTGATGGTTTCTGATGCTCAGCTTTGACCTTAGAACACGTCAAACATTCTCCTACGTATTTAGCAACATCGGCTTTCATACCCGGCCACCAAAAATGTTTCTTGAGATCCTTGTACATCTTCCCCGTTCCAGGATGTATTGAGTATCTGGTTTTATGAGCTTCTCTAAGTACCATTTCTCTCATATCTCCAAATTTTGGTACCCAAATCCTTTCAGCCCTATACCGGGTTCCGTCTTCCCAAATATTAAGATGCTGCTCCGATCCTTTGGGTATTTCATCCTTTAAATTTCCTTCTTTTAAAACTCCTTGTTGCGCCTCCTTTATTTGAGTAGTAAGGTTATTATCAATCATTATATTCATAGATTTTACTCGAATGGGTTCTCTGTCCTTCTTGCTCAAGGCATCGGCTACCACATTTGCCTTCCCCGGGTGGTAACAAATCTCAAAGTCGTAATCATTCAACAATTCAATCCACCTACGCTGCCTCATATTCAGTTGTTTCTGATTAAATATGTGTTGAAGACTTTTGTAGTCGGTATATATAATACTTTTGACCCCATATAAGTAGTGCCTCCAAGTCTTTAATGCAAAAACAACCTCGCCTAATTCCAAATCATGCGTCGTATAATTTTGCTCGTGAATCTTCAATTGTCTAGACGCATAAGCAATCACCTTCGTTCGTTGCATTAATACACAACCGAGACCTTGCTTTGATGCGTCACAATAAATCACAAAATCATCATTCCCTTCAGGCAATGACAATATAGGTGACGTAGTTAGCTTTTTCTTCAATAACTGAAACACTTTCTCTTGTTCATCATTCCATTCAAATTTCTTCCCTTTATGCGTTAATGCAGTCAAGGGTTTTGCTATTCTGGAAAAGTCTTTGATGAACCTTCTGTAGTAACCAGCTAGTCCTAAAAACTGGCGTATGTGTTTCGGAGTTTTCGGGGTTTCCCACTTTTCAACAGTTTCTATCTTTGCCGGATCCACCTTAATACCTTCTTTGTTCACTATATGACCGAGGAATTGAACTTCTTCCAACCAAAATGCACACTTTGAAAACTTAGCGTACAATTCTTCCTTCCTCAATACTTCTAACACCTTTCTCAAATGTTCACCGTGTTCTTGGTCATTCTTTGAGTAAATAAGTATGTCATCAATGAAAACAATGACAAACTTGTCAAGGTATGGTCCACACACTCGGTTCATAAGGTCCATGAACACAGCTGGTGCATTAGTTAAACCAAACGGCATGACCATAAACTCGTAATGACCGTAGCGTGTTCTGAAAGTAGTCTTTGGAATATCATCTTCTTTCACCCGCATTTGATGATACCCGGAACGTAAGTCAATCTTTGAATAAATAGACGAGCCTTGTAGTTGATCAAATAAGTCGTCGATTCTCGGTAGTGGGTAGCGGTTCTTGATGGTAAGTTTGTTCAACTCTCGGTAGTCGATACACAAATTGAATGTACCATCTTTCTTCTTGACAAACAAAACAGGAGCTCCCCACGGTGATGTGCTTGGTCGAATGAAACCACGCTCTAAAAGTTCTTGTAATTGGCTTTGCAGTTCTTTCATCTCACTGGGTACGAGTCTGTAAGGAGCACGAGCTATTGGTGCAGCTCCTGGTACAAGATCTATTTGAAATTCAACAGATCGATGCGGAGGTAGTCCCGGTAATTCTTTCAGAAATACATCGGGAAATTCTTTTGCAATGGGAACATCATTGATGCTCTTTTCTTCAGTTTGTACTTTCTCGACGTGTGCTAGAACAGCATAGCAACCTTTTCTTATTAGTTTTTGTGCCTTCAAATTACTAATAAGATGTAGCTTCGTGTTGCCCTTTTCTCCGCACACCATTAAGGGTTTTCCTTTTTCTCGTATAATGCGAATTGCATTTTTGTAACAAACGATCTCTGCTTTCACTTCTTTCAACCAGTCCATACCGATTATCACATCAAAACTCCCTAACTCTACTGGTATCAAATCAATCTTAAATGTTTCGCTAACCAGTTTAATTTCTCGATTCCGACATATATTATCTGCTGAAATTAATTTACCATTTGCTAATTCGAGTAAAAATTTACTATCCAAAGGCGTCAATGGACAACTTAATTTAGCACAAAAATCTCTACTCATATAGCTTCTATCCGCACCCGAATCAAATAAAACGTAAGCAGATTTATTGTCAATAAGAAACGTACCCGTAACAAGCTCCGGGTCTTCCTGTGCCTCTGCCGCATTAATATTGAAAACTCTTCCGCGGCCTTGTCCATTCATGTTCTCCTGGTTCGGGCAATTTCTAATAATGTGGCCCGGTTTTCCACATTTATAACAAACTACATTGGCATAACTTGCTCCGACACTACTTGCTCCGCCATTACTCGTTCCGACACCATTTGTTCCTTTTGTTCTATTAACCCCTGGTCCGTAGACCTCACACTTCGCCGCGCTATGACCATTTCTTTTACACTTGTTGCAAAATTTGGTGCAGAACCCCGAGTGATACTTTTCACACCTTTGGCATAGCTGCTTCTGATTATTGTTATTGTTGCGGTTATTATTGTTGTTGGGATGATTGTTGTAGTTGCTGTTGTTGTTGTTGTTGTTGTTGTTGTTGTTGTTGGGCCGTTTGTTGTAGTTGCGATTGATGTTGCGATTGTTGGGATAATTGTTGCGATTATTGTAGTAATTGCTGTTGTTGTTGTATTGGTGATTCTTATCACCATTTTCCTCCCACTTTATTTTGACTTGCTTCACATTGGCCTCTTCAGCAGTCTGTTCTTTAATTCTTTCTTCAATCTGGTTCACTAGTTTGTGAGCCATTCTACATGCCTGTTGTATGGAGGCGGGCTCGTGTGAACTTATATCTTCTTGGATTCTTTCCGGTAATCCTTTCACAAATGCGTCGATCTTCTCTTCCTCATCTTCGAATGCTCCCGGACACAATAGGCATAATTCTGTGAATCGTCTTTCGTACGTGGTAATATCAAATCCTTGGGTTCGTAACCCTCTAAGTTCTGTCTTGAGCTTATTGACCTCGGTTCTGGGACGGTACTTCTCGTTCATCAAGTGCTTGAATGCTGACCACAGTAGTGCGTACGCATCATCTTGTCCCACTTGCTCTAGATAGGTATTCCACCATGTTAACGCAGAACCTGTGAAGGTATGCGTAGCGTACTTCACTTTTTCCTCTTCAGTACACTTACTTATGGCAAACACCGATTCGACCTTCTCGGTCCACCGTTTCAATCCGATCGGTCCTTCGGTTCCATCAAATTCCAAAGGTTTGCAGGCAGTAAATTCTTTGTAGGTGCATCCTACATGATTTCCTGTACTGTCAGATCCAAGGTTATTGTTGGTATGTAGCGCAGCCTGTACTGCGGCTATGTTTGAAGCTAGAAAAGTACGGAATTCCTCTTCATTCATATTCACAGTGTGTCGAGTAGTCGGTGCCATTTCCTTCAAAATAGTCAAATGGAACAAGTTAATCATACAGAATATTAAGAGTAGTTAATAGTATTTCGTAGCATAATATGAACTCATTTATAAAAGCTTTTTCTTCATATTAGCGTTTTATAAGTTTAAATTCGGGTAGTACCTACCCGTTAAGTTCATACTTAGTAGCTAATATACAATTCAACTACTACAATTCTATATGAAAAACTGATTATAATAATATTTCGCGTTCAAACTTTTACACAATATTTTACAAACTTACAATACCGCTTATTTTACATATAGCATGAAATATAGCACACAATAAATTTGATACAAGATGGTTGTGAAGATAATTCTAGCTAGTACACAAGTCGTTCAGCAAAGGCAATAAAGACACGTAATTCATACGTCCAGAAACAAGTCATGCATTCTGGTTTTACTAGGATTACTTCCCATCCTTGGTCTTGTGGAACATAACTGTTATGGCCGTTGATAAGACAGTGTGTTGTAACGTCGTCAAAGGGACGAGGGTTACGTAATGACCAACAGTCTCGTAATAACCTAAAAACCTCATTTCTTACCCCAATCACCGACTCCGTCACTTGTGGGAACGTTTTGTTTAATAGTTGTAGGCCGATGTTCTTGTTCTCACTTTGGTGAGAAGCGAACATTACTAATCCGTAAGCATAACATGCTTCTTTATGTTGCATGTTAGCCGCTTTTTCTAAATCACGAAGTCCTATATTCGGATATACTGAGTCAAAATAATTTCTTAACCCGTTGCGTAAAATAGCATTTGGGTTTCCCGCAATATATGCGTCAAAGTAAACACATCGTAACTTATGGATTTCCCAATGTGATATCCCCCATCTTTCGAACGAAAGCCTTTTATAAACCAAGGCATTCTTGGAACGTTCTTCGAATGTCTTACAAACTGATCTCGCCTTAAATAGTTGTGCCGAAGAATTCTGACCGACTCTAGACAAGATTTCATCAATCATGTCTCCGGGTAGGTCTCTTAAAATATTGGGTTGTCTATCCATTTTGTGTTTTTATACTGTAAAATAGACAAGAGTTAGATTCATAAAAAAAATACTTATTAATACAAGAAATTTTTACATATATCATAAAGCATAAGCACACTATATTACATATATTACACCACACGAATACAACTATCTTATTCCGACTCGCTCGTTTCTTCTTGTTCGGTTTTGGTTCGTTTTGCCAAGTTTCTAGGGATATATGATGTTCCCCTAATACGAGCCGTCGTTGTCCACATTGGTTTAGAAAAACCTGGTGGTTTAGAGGTTCCCGGGTCATTGTTACAACTTAAGGACTTCGGGGGTTGACGATACATATAAAGTTCATCGGGGTTGGAATTAGATTTCTCTATTTTTATGCCCTTTCCCTTATTATTTTCTTTTGCCTTTTTAAATTCAGTTGGGGTAATTTCTATAACATCATCGAAATTCTCGTCAGAATCCGATTCATCGGAGAATTGGTAATCCTCCCAATATTTTGCTTCCTTAGCGGAAACACCATTGACCATAATTAACCTTGGTCGGTTGGTTGAGGATTTTCTTTTACTTAACCGTTTTATTATTTCCCCCACCGGTTCTATTTCTTCATCCGGTTCCGATTCATCTTCCGGTTCCGATTCTTCTTCTAGTTCCGACTCTTCTTCCGGTTCCTCTTCGGGAACTTGTGAATCAGTCCATGAATCATTCCAATTTACATTTGACTCTTCATTATTATTAGGTGAGTCAATGGGACTTGTTCTAGAGGTAGACATCTATCACATAATATCAAATGTGTTAAGAGATTAATATATCACATAATATTCACATGTTAAAAATATATAGTTTCCAACAAAATTTGTTAAGCAATCATTTTTCAAGTAAACACGGTCGAAGTCCAGACTCACTAATGCATCCTAACAAACTCGATAAGACACACTAATGCAAAATTCTGGTTCTCTAAGACCAACGCTCTGATACCAACTGAAATGTCCCGTTCTTATTGATTAAAAACGTTCCATATTAATTGATTTCGTTGCGAGGTTTTGACCTCTATATGAGACGTTTTTCAAAGACTGCATTCATTTTTAAAACAAACCATAACCTTTATTTCATAAATAAAGGTTTAAAAAGCTTTACGTAGATTATCAAATAATGATAATCTAAAATATCCTGTTTACACACGACCATTACATAATGGTTTACAATACAAATATGTTACATCGAAATCAGTTTCTTGAATGCAGTTTTTACACAATATCATACAAACATGGACTCCAAATCTTGTCCTTATTTTAGTATGCAACAGCAGAAGCTCTTAATATTCACCTGAGAATAAACATGCTTTAAACGTCAACAAAAATGTTGGTGAGTTATAGGTTTAACCTATATATATCAAATCGTAACAATAGACCACAAGATTTCATATTTCACACATCCCATACATAGAGATAAAAATCATTCATATGGTGAACACCTGGTAACCGACATTAACAAGATGCATATATAAGAATATCCCCATCATTCCGGGACACCCTTCGGATATGATATAAATTTCGAAGTACTAAAGCATCCGGTACTTTGGATGGGGTTTGTTAGGCCCAATAGATCTATCTTTAGGATTCGCGTCAATTAGGGTGTCTGTTCCCTAATTCTTAGATTACCAGACTTAATAAAAAGGGGCATATTCGATTTCGATAATTCAACCATAGAATGTAGTTTCACGTACTTGTGTCTATTTTGTAAATCATTTATAAAACCTGCATGTATTCTCATCCCAAAAATATTAGATTTTAAAAGTGGGACTATAACTCACTTTCACAGATTTTTACTTCGTCGGGAAGTAAGACTTGGCCACTGGTTGATTCATGAACCTATAACAATATATACATATATATCAAAGTATGTTTAAAATATATTTACAACACTTTTAATATATTTTGATGTTTTAAGTTTATTAAGTCAGCTGTCCGCGTTAGTAACCTACAACTAGTTGTCCACAGTTAGATGTACAGAAATAAATCAATAAATATTATCTTGAATCAATTCATGACCCAGTGTATACGTATCTCAGTATTGATCACAACTCAAACTATATATATTTTGGAATCAACCTCAACCCTGTATAGCTAACTCCAACATTCACATATAGAGTGTCTATGGTTGTTCCGAAATATATATAGATGTGTCGACATGATAGGTCGAAACATTGTATACGTGTCTATGGTATCTCAAGATTACATAATATACAATACAAGTTGATTAAGTTATGGTTGGGATAGATTTGTTACCAATTTTCACGTAGCTAAAATGAGAAAAATTATCCAATCTTGTTTTACCCATAACTTCTTCATTTTAAATCCGTTTTGAGTGAATCAAATTGCTATGGTTTCATATTGAACTCTATTTTATGAATCTAAACAGAAAAAGTATAGGTTTGTAGTCGAAAAAATAAGTTACAAGTCGTTTTTTTTAAAGGTAGTCATTTCAGTCGAAAGAACGACGTCTAGATGACCATTTTAGAAAACATACTTCCACTTTGAGTTTAACCATAATTTTTGGATATAGTTTCATATTCATAATAAAAATCATTTTCTCAGAATAACAACTTTTAAATCAAAGTTTATTATAGTTTTTAATTAACTAACCCAAAACAGTCCGCGGTGTTACTACGACGGCGTAAATCCGGTTTTACGGTGTTTTTCGTGTTTCCAGGTTTTAAATCATTAAGTTAGCATATCATATAGATATAGAACATGTGTTTAGTTAATTTTAAAAGTCAAGTTAGAAGGATTAACTTTTGTTTGCGAACAAGTTTAGAATTAACTAAACTATGTTCTAGTGATTACGAGTTTAAACCTTCGAATAAGATAGTTTTATATATATGAATCGAATGATGTTATGAACATCATTACTACCTCAAGTTTAGTAGGTAAACCTACTGGAAGTGACAAGAAATGATCTAGCTTCAAAGGATCTTGGATGGCTTGAAAGTTCTTGAAGTAGGATCATGACACAAAAACAAGTTCAAGTAAGATTTTTTTTACTCGAATTAAGATAGTTTATAGTTATAGAAATTGAATCAAAGATTGAATATGAATATTACCTTGAATAAGAAAGATAACCTACTATATATAACAAAGGTTTCTTGATCTTAGATGATTACTTGGAATGGATTAGAAAGCTTGGAAGTAAATTAGTAAACTTGAAGGGATTTTTGAAGTGTTCTTGAAGTGTTCTTCCTATGATGATTATAGCTTGATTCTTGAAGTGATTTTTGATGAAGATGATGATTAACTACTGGAAAAATACGTTCATAATAGTGTGTGTGTGTTGAGAGAGAATTAGAAAGAGAATTGGAAGTGAAATGAAGTGAATGATGAGTGGTAATTGGTGAGTGGTGAGTGGGGTTAAAAGGAGTTCTAGTTAGTTGACTAGCTCATGGTAGAAGTTAAAATTGATTAGTCATACATGACATAATCAAGAGTGGAATCCCATGCTAGTTCCTATTGGTATATACTCATAGTAAGTACGTTTTGAAGCTGTGTATAATACGGGTAAGAATACGACTAGAATTCTTGATGAAAGAAAAGAATGGAAAAGTAACTGTAACCATTTTCGTTAAGTATGAGTGTTTTGATATGTAGTGACCCGAACTTTTCCATGTTTATATATATTAATTGAGATTGATGTTTACATGATTAAATGTTTCCAACATGTTAAGCAATCAAACTTGTTAAGACTTGATTAATTGAAATAGGTTTCATATAGACAATTGACCACCCAAGTTGACCGGTGATTCACGAACGTTAAAACTTGTAAAAAAACTATATGATGACATATATATGGTTATATATATAGTTAACATGATATTATGATAAGTAAACATATCATTAATTATATTAACAATGAACTACATATGTAAAAACAAGACTACTAACTTAATGATTTTGAAACGAGACATATATGTAACGTTTATCGTTGTAACGACATTTAATGTATATATATCATATTAAGAGATATTCGTACATCATAATATCATGATAATATAATAATTTAAAATCTCTTTTGATATTATAAACATTGGGTTAACAACATTTAACAAGATCGTTAACCTAAAGGTTTCAAAACAACACTTACATGTAACGACTAACGATGACTTAACGACTCAGTTAAAATGTATATACATGTAGTGTTTTAATATGTATTTATACACTTTTGAAAGACTTCAATACACTTATCAAAATACTTCTACTTAACAAAAATGCTTACAATTACATTCTCGTTCAGTTTCATCAACAATTCTACTCGTATGCACCCGTATTCGTACTCGTACAATACACAGCTTTTAGATGTATGTACTATTGGTATATACACTCCAATGATCAGCTCTTAGCAGCCCATGTGAGTCACCTAACACATGTGGGAACCATCATTTGGCAACTAGCATGAAATATCTCATAAGATTACAAAAATATGAGTAATCATTCATGACTTATTTACATGAAAACAAAATTACATATCCTTTATATCTAATCCATACACCAACGACCAAAAACACCTACAAACACTTTCATTCTTCAATTTTCTTCATCTAATTGAACTCTCTCAAGTTCTATCTTCAAGTTCTAAGTGTTCTTCATAAATTCCAAAAGTTCTAGTTTCATAAAATCAAGAATACTTTCAAGTTTGCTAGCTCACTTCCAATCTTGTAAGGTGATCATCCAACCTCAAGAAATCTTTGTTTCTTACAGTAGGTTATCATTCTAATACAAGGTAATAATCATATTCAAACTTTGGTTCAATTTCTATAACTATAACAATCTTATTTCAAGTGATGATCTTACTTGAACTTGTTTTCGTGTCATGATTTTGCTTCAAGAACTTTGAGCCATCCAAGGATCCATTGAAGCTAGATCCATTTTTCTCTTTTCCAGTAGGTTCATCCAAGGAACTTAAGGTAGTAATGATGCTCATAACATCATTCGATTCATACATATAAAGCTATCTTATTCGAAGGTTTAAACTTGTAATCACTAGAACATAGTTTAGTTAATTCTAAACTTGTTCGCAAACAAAAGTTAATCCTTCTAACTTGACTTTTAAAATCAACTAAACACATGTTCTATATCTATATGATATGCTAACTTAATGATTTAAAACCTGGAAACACGAAAAACACCGTAAAACCGGATTTACGCCGTCGTAGTAACACCGCGGGCTGTTTTGGGTTAGTTAATTAAAAACTATGATAAACTTTGATTTAAAAGTTGTTATTCTGAGAAAATGATTTTTATTATGAACATGAAACTATATCCAAAAATTATGGTTAAACTCAAAGTGGAAGTATGTTTTCTAAAATGGTCATCTAGACGTCGTTCTTTCGACTGAAATGACTACCTTTACAAAAACGACTTGTAACTTATTTTTCCGACTAGAAACCTATACTTTTTTTGTTTAGATTCATAAAATAGAGTTCAATATGAAACCATAGCAATTTGATTCACTCAAAACGGATTTAAAATGAAGAAGTTATGGGTAAAACAAGATTGGATAATTTTTCTCATTTTAGCTACGTGAAAATTGGTAACAAATCTATTCCAACCATAACTTAATCAACTTGTATTATATATTATGTAATCTTGAGATACCATAGACACGTATACAATGTTTCGACCTATCATGTCGACACATCTATATATATTTCGGAACAACCATAGACACTCTATATGTGAATGTTGGAGTTAGCTATACAGGGTTGAGGTTGATTCCAAAATATATATAGTTTGAGTTGTGATCAATACTGAGATACGTATACACTGGGTCGTGGATTGATTCAAGATAATATTTATCGATTTATTTCTGTACATCTAACTGTGGACAACTAGTTGTAGGTTACTAACGAGGACAGCTGACTTAATAAACTTAAAACATCAAAATATATTAAAAGTGTTGTAAATATATTTTGAACATACTTTGATATATATGTATATATTGTTATAGGTTCGTGAATCAACCAGTGGCCAAGTCTTACTTCCCGACGAAGTAAAAATCTGTGAAAGTGAGTTATAGTCCCACTTTTAAAATCTAATATTTTTGAGATGAGAATACATGCAGGTTTTATAAATGATTTACAAAATAGACACAAGTACGTGAAACTACATTCTATGGTTGAATTATCGAAATCGAATATGCCCCTTTTTATTAAGTCTGGTAATCTAAGAATTAGGGAACAGACACCCTAATTGACGCGAATCCTAAAGATAGATCTATTGGGCCTAACAAACCCCATCCAAAGTACCGGATGCTTTAGTACTTCGAAATTTATATCATATCCGAAGGGTGTCCCGGAATGATGGGGATATTCTTATATATGCATCTTGTTATTGTCGGTTACCAGGTGTTCACCATATGAATGATTTTTATCTCTATGTATGGGATGTGTATTGAAATATGAAATCTTGTGGTCTATTGTTACGATTTGATATATATAGGTTAAACCTATAACTCACCAACATTTTTGTTGACGTTTTAAGCATGTTTATTCTCAGGTGATTATTAAGAGCTTCCGCTGTCGCATACTTAAATAAGGACAAGATTTGGAGTCCATGCTTGTATGATATTGTGTAAAAACTGCATTCAAGAAACTTATTTTGTTGTAACATATTTGTATTGTAAACCATTATGTAATGGTCGTGTGTAAACAGGATATTTTAGATTATCATTATTTGATAATCTACGTAAAGCTTTTTAAACCTTTATTGATGAAATAAAGGTTATGGTTTGTTTAAAAATGAATGCAGTCTTTGAAAAACGTCTCATATAGAGGTCAAAACCTCGCAACGAAATCAATTAATATGGAACGTTTTTAATCAATAAGAATGGGACATTTCAGTTGGTATCCGAGCGTTGGTCTTAGAGAACCAGAAAATTTGCATTAGTGTGTCTTATCGAGTTTGTTAGGATGCATTAGTGAGTCAGGACTTCGACCGTGTTTTCTTTAAAAATGATTGCTTAACATTTTTGTTGGAAACTATATATTTTTAACACATGAATATTATGTGATATATTAATCTCTTAACGTGTTTGACATTATGTGATAGATGTCTACCTCTAGAACAAGTCCCATTGACTCACCTAATAATAATGAAGAGTCAAATGTAAATTGGAATGATTTGTGTACTGATTCACAAGTTCCCGAAGAGGAACCGGAAGAAGAGTCGGAACCGGAAGAAGAATCGGAACCGGAAGAAGAATCGGAACCGGATGAAGAAATAGAACCGGTGGGGGAAATAATAAAACGGTTAAGTAAAAGAAAATCCTCAACCAACCGACCAAAGTTAATTATGGTCAATGGTGTTTCCGCCAAGGAAGCAAAATATTGGGAGGATTACCAATTCTCCGATGAATCGGATTTCGACGAGAATTCCGATGATGTTATAGAAATTACCCCAACTGAATTTAAAAAGGCAAAAGAAAATAATAAGGGAAAGGGCATAAAAATAGAGAAATCTAATTCCAACCCCGATGAACTTTATATGTATCGTCAACCCCCGAAGTCCTTAAGTTGTAACAATGACCCGGGAACCTCTAAACCACCAGGTTTTTCTAAACCAATGTGGACAACGACGGCTCGTATTAGGGGAACATCATATATCCCTAGAAACTTGGCAAAACGAACCAAAATCGAAGAAGAAGAAACGAGCGAGTCGGAATAAGATAGTTGTATTCGTGTAGTGTAATATATGGAATATAGTGTTCTTATGCTTTATGATATATGTAAAAATTGCTTGTATTAATAAGTATTTTTTTTATGAATCTAACTCTTGTCTATTTTACAGTTTAAAAACACAAAATGGATAGACAACCCAATATTTTAAGAGACCTACCCGGAGACATGATTGATGAAATCTTGTCTAGAGTCGGCCAGAATTCTTCGGCACAACTATTTAAGGCGAGATCAGTTTGTAAGACATTCGAAGAACGTTCCAAGAATGTCTTGGTTTATAAGAGACTTTCGTTTGAAAGATGGGGGATATCACATTGGGAAACCCATAAGTTACGATGTGTTTACTTTGACGCATATATTGCGGGGAACCCAAATGCTATTTTACGCAACGGGTTAAGAAATTATTTTGACTCAATATATCCGAATATTGGACTTCGTGATTTAGAAAAAGCGGCTAACATGCAACATAAAGAAGCATGTTATGCTTACGGATTAGTAATGTTCGCTTCTCACCAAAGTGAGAATAAGAACATCGGGCTACAACTATTAAACAAAACGTTTCCACAAGTGACGGAGTCGGTAATTGGGGTAAGAAATGAGGTTTTTAGATTATTACGGGACTGTTGGACATTACGTAACCCTCGTCCCTTTGATGACGTTACAACACGCTGTCTTATCAACGGCCATAACGGTTATGTTGCACAAGACCAAGGATGGGAAGTAGTCCTAGTAAAACCAGAATGCATGACTTGTTTCTGGACGTATGAATTACGTGTCTTTATTGCCTTTGCTGAACGACTTGTGTACTAGCTAGAATTGTCTTCACAACTATCTTGTATCAAAGTTATTGTGTGCTATATTTCATGCTTTATGTAAAATAAGCGGTATTGTAAGTTTGTAAAATATTGTATAAAAGTTTGAACGCGAAATATTATTATAATCAGTTTTTCATATAGAATTGTAGTAGTTGAATTGTATATTAGCTACTAAGTATGAACTTAACGGGTAGGTACTACCCGAATTTAAACTTATAAAACGCTAATATGAAGAAAAAGCTTTTATAAATGAGTTCATATTATGCTACAAAATACTATTAACTACTCTTAATATTCTGTATGATTAACTTGTTCCATTTAACTATTTTGAAGGAAATGGCACCGACTACTCGACACACCGTGAATATGAATGAAGAGGAATTCCGTACTTTTCTAGCTTCAAACATAGCCGCAGTACAGGCTGCGCTACATACCAACAATAACCTTGGATCTAGCAGTACAGGAAATCGTGTAGGATGCACCTACAAAGAATTCACTGCCTGCAAACCTTTAGAATTTGATGGAACCGAAGGACCGATCGGATTGAAACGGTGGACCGAGAAGGTTGAATCGGTGTTTGCCATAAGTAAGTGTACTGAAGAGGACAAAGTGAAGTACGCTACGCATACCTTCACAGGTTCTGCGTTAACATGGTGGAATACCTATCTAGAGCAAGTGGGACAAGATGATGCGTACGCACTACCGTGGTCAGCATTCAAGCACTTGATGAACGAGAAGTACCGTCCCAGAACCGAGGTCAATAAGCTCAAGACAGAACTTAGAGGGTTACGAACCCAAGGATTTGATATTACCACGTACGAAAGACGATTCACAGAATTGTGCCTATTGTGTCCGGGAGCATTCGAAGATGAGGAAGAGAAGATCGACGCGTTTGTGAAAGGATTACCGGAAAGAATCCAAGAAGATATAAGTTCACACGAGCCCGCCTCCATACAACAGGCATGTAGAATGGCTCACAAACTAGTGAACCAGATTGAAGAAAGAATTAAAGAACAGACTGCTGAAGAGGCCAATGTGAAGCAAGTCAAAAGAAAGTGGGAGGAAAACGGTGATAAGAATCACCAATACAACAACAACAGCAATTACAACAATAATCGCAACAATTATCCCAACAATCGCAACATCAATCGCAACTACAACAAACGGCCCAACAACAACAACAACAACAACAACAGCAACTACAACAATCATCCCAACAACAATAATAACCGCAACAACAACAACAATCAGAAGCAACTATGCCAAAGGTGTGAAAAGAATCACTCGGGGTTCTGCACCAAATTTTGCAACAAGTGTAAAAGAAATGGTCATAGCGCGGCAAAGTGTGAGGTCTACGGACCAGGGGTTAATAGAACGAAAGGAACAAATGGTGTCGGAACGAGTAATGGTGGAGCAAGTAGTGTCGGAGCAAGTTATGCCAATGTAGTTTGTTATAAATGTGGAAAACCAGGCCACATTATTAGAAATTGCCCGAACCAGGAGAACACGAATGGACAAAGCCGTGGAAGAGTTTTCAATATTAATGCGGTAGAGGCACAGGACGACCCGGAGCTTGTTACGGGTACGTTTCTTATTGACAATAAATCTGCTTACGTTTTATTTGATTCGGGTGCGGATAGAAGCTATATGAGTAGAGATTTTTGTGCTAAATTAAGTTGTCCATTGACGCCTTTGGATAGTAAATTTTTACTCGAATTAGCAAATGGTAAATTAATTTCAGCAGATAATATATGTCGGAATCGAGAAATTAAACTGGTTAGCGAAACATTTAAGATTGATTTGATACCAGTAGAGTTAGGGAGTTTTGATGTGATAATCGGTATGGACTGGTTGAAAGAAGTGAAAGCGGAGATCGTTTGTTACAAAAATGCAATTCGCATTATACGAGAAAAAGGAAAACCCTTAATGGTGTACGGAGAAAAGGGCAACACGAAGCTACATCTTATTAGTAATTTGAAGGCACAAAAACTAATAAGAAAAGGTTGCTATGCTGTTCTAGCACACGTCGAGAAAGTACAAACTGAAGAAAAGAGCATCAATGATGTTCCCATTGCAAAAGAATTTCCCGATGTATTTCCGAAAGAATTACCGGGATTACCCCCACATCGATCCGTTGAATTTCAAATAGATCTTGTACCAGGAGCTGCACCAATAGCTCGTGCTCCTTACAGACTCGCACCCAGCGAGATGAAAGAACTACAAAGCCAATTACAAGAACTTTTAGAGCGTGGTTTCATTCGACCAAGCACATCACCGTGGGGAGCTCCTGTTTTGTTTGTCAAGAAGAAAGATGGTACATTAAGGTTGTGTATCGACTACCGAGAGTTGAACAAACTTACCATCAAGAACCGCTACCCACTACCGAGAATCGACGACTTATTTGATCAACTACAAGGCTCGTCTGTTTATTCAAAGATTGACTTACGTTCCGGGTATCATCAAATGCGGGTGAAAGAAGATGATATTCCAAAGACTGCTTTCAGAACACGTTACGGTCATTACGAGTTTATGGTCATGCCGTTTGGTTTAACTAATGCACCAGCTGTGTTCATGGACCTTATGAACCGAGTGTGTGGACCATACCTTGACAAGTTTGTCATTGTTTTCATTGATGACATACTTATTTACTCAAAGAATGACCAAGAACACGGTGAACATTTGAGAAAGGTGTTAGAAGTATTGAGGAAGGAAGAATTGTACGCTAAATTTTCAAAGTGTGCATTTTGGTTGGAAGAAGTTCAATTCCTCGGTCACATAGTGAACAAAGAAGGTATTAAGGTGGATCCGGCAAAGATAGAAACTGTTGAAAAGTGGGAAACCCCGAAAACTCCGAAACACATACGCCAGTTTTTAGGACTAGCTGGTTACTACAGAAGGTTCATCCAAGACTTTTCCAGAATAGCAAAACCCTTGACTGCATTAACGTATAAAGGGAAGAAATTTGAATGGAATGATGAACAAGAGAAAGCGTTTCAGTTATTGAAGAAAAAGCTAACTACGGCACCTATATTGTCATTGCCTGAAGGGAATGATGATTTTGTGATTTATTGTGACGCATCAAAGCAAGGTCTCGGTTGTGTATTAATGCAACGAACGAAGGTGATTGCTTATGCGTCTAGACAATTGAAGATTCACGAACAAAATTATACGACGCATGATTTGGAATTAGGCGCGGTTGTTTTTGCATTAAAGACTTGGAGGCACTACTTATATGGGGTCAAAAGTATTATATATACCGACCACAAAAGTCTTCAACACATATTTAATCAGAAACAACTGAATATGAGGCAGCGTAGGTGGATTGAATTATTGAATGATTACGATTTTGAGATTCGTTACCACCCGGGGAAGGCAAATGTGGTAGCCGATGCCTTGAGCAGGAAGGATAGAGAACCCATTCGAGTAAAATCTATGAATATAATGATTCATAATAACATTACTACTCAAATAAAGGAGGCGCAACAAGGAGTTTTAAAAGAGGGAAATTTAAAGGATGAAATACCCAAAGGATCGGAGAAGCATCTTAATATTCGGGAAGACGGAACCCGGTATAGGGCTGAAAGGATTTGGGTACCAAAATTTGGAGATATGAGAGAAATGGTACTTAGAGAAGCTCATAAAACCAGATACTCAATACATCCTGGAACGGGGAAGATGTACAAGGATCTCAAGAAACATTTTTGGTGGCCGGGTATGAAAGCCGATGTTGCTAAATACGTAGGAGAATGTTTGACGTGTTCTAAGGTCAAAGCTGAGCATCAGAAACCATCAGGTCTACTTCAACAACCCGAAATCCCGGAATGGAAATGGGAAAACATTACCATGGATTTCATCACTAAATTGCCAAGGACTGCAAGTGGTTTTGATACTATTTGGGTAATAGTTGATCGTCTCACCAAATCAGCACACTTCCTACCAATAAGAGAAGATGACAAGATGGAGAAGTTAGCACGACTGTATTTGAAGGAAGTCGTCTCCAGACATGGAATACCAATCTCTATTATCTCTGATAGGGATGGCAGATTTATTTCAAGATTCTGGCAGACATTACAGCAAGCATTAGGAACTCGTCTAGACATGAGTACTGCCTATCATCCACAAACTGATGGGCAGAGCGAAAGGACGATACAAACGCTTGAAGACATGCTACGAGCATGTGTTATTGATTTCGGAAACAGTTGGGATCGACATCTACCGTTAGCAGAATTTTCCTACAACAACAGCTACCATTCAAGCATTGAGATGGCGCCGTTTGAAGCACTTTATGGTAGAAAGTGCAGGTCTCCGATTTGTTGGAGTGAGGTGGGGGATAGACAGATTACGGGTCCGGAGATTATACAAGAAACTACCGAGAAGATCATCCAAATTCAACAACGGTTGAAAACCGCCCAAAGTCGACAAAAGAGCTACGCTGACATTAAAAGAAAAGATATAGAATTTGAAATTGGAGAGATGGTCATGCTTAAAGTTTCACCTTGGAAAGGCGTTGTTCGATTTGGTAAACGAGGGAAATTAAATCCAAGGTATATTGGACCATTCAAGATTATTGATCGTGTCGGACCAGTAGCTTACCGACTTGAGTTACCTCAACAACTCGCAGCTGTACATAACACTTTCCACGTCTCGAATTTGAAGAAATGTTTTGCTAAAGAAGATCTCACTATTCCGTTAGATGAAATCCAAATCAACGAAAAACTTCAATTCATCGAAGAACCCGTCGAAATAATGGATCGTGAGGTTAAAAGACTTAAGCAAAACAAGATACCAATTGTTAAGGTTCGATGGAATGCTCGTAGAGGACCCGAGTTCACCTGGGAGCGTGAAGATCAGATGAAGAAGAAATACCCGCATCTATTTCCAGAAGATTCATCAACACCTTCAACAGCTGAAAATTTCGGGACGAAATTTATTTAACTGGTAGGTACTGTAGTGACCCGAACTTTTCCATGTTTATATATATTAATTGAGATTGATGTTTACATGATTAAATGTTTCCAACATGTTAAGCAATCAAACTTGTTAAGACTTGATTAATTGAAATAGGTTTCATATAGACAATTGACCACCCAAGTTGACCGGTGATTCACGAACGTTAAAACTTGTAAAAAAACTATATGATGACATATATATGGTTATATATATAGTTAACATGATATTATGATAAGTAAACATATCATTAATTATATTAACAATGAACTACATATGTAAAAACAAGACTACTAACTTAATGATTTTGAAACGAGACATATATGTAACGTTTATCGTTGTAACGACATTTAATGTATATATATCATATTAAGAGATATTCGTACATCATAATATCATGATAATATAATAATTTAAAATCTCTTTTGATATTATAAACATTGGGTTAACAACATTTAACAAGATCGTTAACCTAAAGGTTTCAAAACAACACTTACATGTAACGACTAACGATGACTTAACGACTCAGTTAAAATGTATATACATGTAGTGTTTTAATATGTATTTATACACTTTTGAAAGACTTCAATACACTTATCAAAATACTTCTACTTAACAAAAATGCTTACAATTACATTCTCGTTCAGTTTCATCAACAATTCTACTCGTATGCACCCGTATTCGTACTCGTACAATACACAGCTTTTAGATGTATGTACTATTGGTATATACACTCCAATGATCAGCTCTTAGCAGCCCATGTGAGTCACCTAACACATGTGGGAACCATCATTTGGCAACTAGCATGAAATATCTCATAAGATTACAAAAATATGAGTAATCATTCATGACTTATTTACATGAAAACAAAATTACATATCCTTTATATCTAATCCATACACCAACGACCAAAAACACCTACAAACACTTTCATTCTTCAATTTTCTTCATCTAATTGAACTCTCTCAAGTTCTATCTTCAAGTTCTAAGTGTTCTTCATAAATTCCAAAAGTTCTAGTTTCATAAAATCAAGAATACTTTCAAGTTTGCTAGCTCACTTCCAATCTTGTAAGGTGATCATCCAACCTCAAGAAATCTTTGTTTCTTACAGTAGGTTATCATTCTAATACAAGGTAATAATCATATTCAAACTTTGGTTCAATTTCTATAACTATAACAATCTTATTTCAAGTGATGATCTTACTTGAACTTGTTTTCGTGTCATGATTTTGCTTCAAGAACTTTGAGCCATCCAAGGATCCATTGAAGCTAGATCCATTTTTCTCTTTTCCAGTAGGTTCATCCAAGGAACTTAAGGTAGTAATGATGCTCATAACATCATTCGATTCATACATATAAAGCTATCTTATTCGAAGGTTTAAACTTGTAATCACTAGAACATAGTTTAGTTAATTCTAAACTTGTTCGCAAACAAAAGTTAATCCTTCTAACTTGACTTTTAAAATCAACTAAACACATGTTCTATATCTATATGATATGCTAACTTAATGATTTAAAACCTGGAAACACGAAAAACACCGTAAAACCGGATTTACGCCGTCGTAGTAACACCGCGGGCTGTTTTGGGTTAGTTAATTAAAAACTATGATAAACTTTGATTTAAAAGTTGTTATTCTGAGAAAATGATTTTTATTATGAACATGAAACTATATCCAAAAATTATGGTTAAACTCAAAGTGGAAGTATGTTTTCTAAAATGGTCATCTAGACGTCGTTCTTTCGACTGAAATGACTACCTTTACAAAAACGACTTGTAACTTATTTTTCCGACTAGAAACCTATACTTTTTTTGTTTAGATTCATAAAATAGAGTTCAATATGAAACCATAGCAATTTGATTCACTCAAAACGGATTTAAAATGAAGAAGTTATGGGTAAAACAAGATTGGATAATTTTTCTCATTTTAGCTACGTGAAAATTGGTAACAAATCTATTCCAACCATAACTTAATCAACTTGTATTATATATTATGTAATCTTGAGATACCATAGACACGTATACAATGTTTCGACCTATCATGTCGACACATCTATATATATTTCGGAACAACCATAGACACTCTATATGTGAATGTTGGAGTTAGCTATACAGGGTTGAGGTTGATTCCAAAATATATATAGTTTGAGTTGTGATCAATACTGAGATACGTATACACTGGGTCGTGGATTGATTCAAGATAATATTTATCGATTTATTTCTGTACATCTTACTGTGGACAACTAGTTGTAGGTTACTAACGAGGACAGCTGACTTAATAAACTTAAAACATCAAAATATATTAAAAGTGTTGTAAATATATTTTGAACATACTTTGATATATATGTATATATTGTTATAGGTTCGTGAATCAACCAGTGGCCAAGTCTTACTTCCCGACGAAGTAAAAATCTGTGAAAGTGAGTTATAGTCCCACTTTTAAAATCTAATATTTTTGGGATGAGAATACATGCAGGTTTTATAAATGATTTACAAAATAGACACAAGTACGTGAAACTACATTCTATGGTTGAATTATCGAAATCGAATATGCCCCTTTTTATTAAGTCTGGTAATCTAAGAATTAGGGAACAGACACCCTAATTGACGCGAATCCTAAAGATAGATCTATTGGGCCTAACAAACCCCATCCAAAGTACCGGATGCTTTAGTACTTCGAAATTTATATCATATCCGAAGGGTGTCCCGGAATGATGGGGATATTCTTATATATGCATCTTGTTATTGTCGGTTACCAGGTGTTCACCATATGAATGATTTTTATCTCTATGTATGGGATGTGTATTGAAATATGAAATCTTGTGGTCTATTGTTACGATTTGATATATATAGGTTAAACCTATAACTCACCAACATTTTTGTTGACGTTTTAAGCATGTTTATTCTCAGGTGATTATTAAGAGCTTCCGCTGTCGCATACTTAAATAAGGACAAGATTTGGAGTCCATGCTTGTATGATATTGTGTAAAAACTGCATTCAAGAAACTTATTTTGTTGTAACATATTTGTATTGTAAACCATTATGTAATGGTCGTGTGTAAACAGGATATTTTAGATTATCATTATTTGATAATCTACGTAAAGCTTTTTAAACCTTTATTGATGAAATAAAGGTTATGGTTTGTTTAAAAATGAATGCAGTCTTTGAAAAACGTCTCATATAGAGGTCAAAACCTCGCAACGAAATCAATTAATATGGAACGTTTTTAATCAATAAGAACGGGACATTTCATGATATATGTCTTGAAGTCTTCCAAAAGTATTTTAATACATCTAAATACACTACATGTATATACATTTTAACTGAGTCGTTAAGTCATCGTTAGTCGTTACATGTAAGTGTTGTTTTGAAACCTTTAAGTTAACGATCTCAATTAATGTTGTTAACCCATTGTTTATTATATCTAATGAGATGTTAAATTATTATATTATCATGATATTATGATATATTAATATATCTTAATATGATATATATATATACATTTAAATGTCGTTACAACGATAATCATTACATATATGTCTCGTTTCGAAATCCTTAAGTTAGTAGTCTTGTTTATATGTATATAACTCATTGTTAATATACTTATAGAGATACTTACTTATCATAATCTCATGTTAACCATATGTATATCCATATATATATCGTCATGTCATTTTTACAAGTTTTAACGTTCGTGAATCGCCGGTCAACTTGGGTGGTCAATTGTCTATATGAAACATATTTCAATTAATCAAGTCTTAACAAGTTTGATTGCTTAACATGTTGGAAACATTTAATCATGTAAATATCAATCTCAATTAATATATATAAACATGGAAAAGTTCGGGTCACTACACCTGGCGCGCCGCGCCAGTTCACTGTGCAGCAATTTTTTTTTATTTTGTATTTTCACGTGGTTTGTTCGCGGGTTGGTTTGGGTTGTTACAGATAGAAACTATTGTCTGCAAGGGTTCAGAGTAAGGATCAAGATATTCACTAAAGACTTTAACAGACATTGAATCATTTGGATCCTTTGAAATCAAACTTATTCTTTGCGATTTGTCCATGGCTTTCTTCATAATTCCGCATAATCTGCTTTTCGGTACTAAATTTTCTATTGAATGTTTCCAATATAATGATACACAGGAAGCACGAAGAGGTATATAATTTCGGACGAGAATATTTATGAAAATATCCTCAGAAATATCGAAGATATCGATGAAGATATTTTGGAATTTCTAAGTTCGATGGTTGATGGAGAAAGATTTTCCGCAAGATTTTAACATGACTTCGGAGCAGGATATTCTCTAAAGATTTCATCGGATCCAGAATTACCTGGATTCTTTGAATATAGGGTTTGGTCCTTGTATTTGTCCTTGGTCTCCTTCATGGTTAGCTCAATCCATTTTCCAGTTCCAACTTTTTTGAGCTTTTCCAACAAACTATTCTTTATTATCAAACTTCTGGCTGTTAAGATCGTTTACGGTTGTCTACGGTTTCTGCTGCTTCATTCAGCTTTTTTAATATTCAGAGTATTGATTTGTAGACTGGGTGCTTTTCAAAATTTCAGAATGGAAGGTCATTATTCTAGAAGATAAATGTTATACATATAACTGTTGATGTAGATATGCTGTGAGTTTTCAAAGTACTGATTACCGATTCCTCTACATTTACTGCTACCATATCCGAATCATTGGTTATCAATCCGAGGTGATTTTAAGAGAATTGTGTTTTTAGATGATTAAACGCTGACGGTAATATGGTGGAATATAAAAGGTTCCCCGGTAACAATAAAAGAGCATACATATAAATCAAGGTGATAATACGGTTGTTTCGAACGAAAAGTAGAAGTTGATTTGCTGGAGTTGTGACAAAATTTGCTACTTTGAAAGGAATTACCAAGTTATTTTGGGTAATAATAACACTAAAGTAATTAGCACAGCTACGTGTTAAACGTTTACTCAGTTTCCGAGAGTTTTTCAGATGCATAACTAAATGTATTAATCTTTCCTTCCGTAGATGAAGTGCGGTTGGTTCATTCTCTAAATTGAGGTGTTCCCAAGATTCGTGAAAGGTTTGAACGCAGATTGTAATTGTCAAGATACAAATGAGGTTTAAGATGAAATCAAGTGGCAAACTTGAAGAATTGTTTTAGTTTCATATATTATAATCAATATTTTAATTCATTTTAATTGTCCAATGTTATTAGTCTACAGTCAATAGTCCACAGTTGACAGTCCAATAATTCATATATAATTTAATATATAATATTCGAATTAATTAATACGTATCGTGACCCGTATACGTCTCAGACTCGATCACAACTCAAAGTACATATATTATTATAGAATCAACCTCAACCCTGCATAAAGAACTCGATCATTACTGCATATAGAGTGTCTATGGTGATTCTAAATAATATATATAGATGCGTCGATATGATATGTCAAAACTTTGTATACGTGTCCCGATATTTAAAGTGCGTAAAATACATAACAGAAATTAAATGACGATAAATAAAATTACGAGAATATAAATTGCGATAAAATAAATTGCGATAATTAAATTGCGATAAATAAATTGCGATAAATAAATTGTAATACGGAATTAACAGTTAGCTAGGAACAGTTAGCTAGGATTTTGTTAGCGTGGATTCTTAACAAAATTTCATATTGTTAATTAGTCTGTTTCTAATCAATTTTTATTGTGTCCATTTTTCTTCATTATGCCACTTGTTGGATTCTGATATGTCAAAATTCTAATAGGAAATTGAATTTGAATAAAAATAGTTATTCTTTGGTGAACGGATACGTATATCGGTTGATGTAAGTAGGATAGTATATGACTGTTGAAACAGATTCGAAGAACGTACAATGTAACTTATTAATGTGAAATTTAAATATTCCTCGGGTATTACCTACCCGTTAAAATATTTTCACCATTAACAGTTTGTACAAGAGAATTTTTAATTACAATCTTTATGAAAACATATATACATATATATTTTCTTCAGATGTATACATGGATTTAATGAGTTGATATGATATTAAACTCATTTGCTTTTCGGTTGGAACTAGAATAAATAATCTCTAAAACTTTAGAGATTACATATTCGCCATGTCGAACGAAGATAAATAAGGTAGAATGATACGTAAAACGAAGATCATACTCAAAGTACAGATGATGATATTGAAGCATGGATTGTTGATGGTACCGGTGCTATTATTGATGGTACTGTTGGTGCGTTGATGTTGTTGAAGCTGGTACATTTTACACCATATTCTCCTAATTGATTATTCGAGCGTGAAGTTCGTTGACTTATTACTCCAGGATGATTGTCGATCGGAACGAGCGGATGAATAAGGTTCAGAATTGTGGATAGAATATAATCTTGTCGAGTTACCCTGGAAATGAGACTGAAAATGGTGTCTCGAACAGGTTCGCCGGTAAACACTTCAGGTTCATTGTGAGGTGAATTCGGTTGGTGGAAGGGATTGCCTTCTGCGCGTTTCCATTAATTAAGTCGACTAAGAACCCATCAAATGAATTGATAATGGCTGATTGGTTGATTCATGATGATGACGCTGTTTTCGGAGTTTAGGTGAACATCTATGTCGGAATAGCTGTCGGAATAACTATCGGAATAGCTATCGGAATCTGAGGGACTCAGACTGGTTGCAGGATTCATCTCGTACGATCAGATGAAGAATTTTCGATAAGAAATAGATTATAGTATGTAGATTAATACCCTGCAATGCATAATTTACATATGCATATATAATACTAAAATCCCATAAGTTACGGAGGAATCTACGGGAGTTGTCAGGCAAAGTTACAGTAACAGATATGCTAAGATATGAATTAGCAGATACATTAAGATACAAATTTTGTCTATACACTATTCATGCAATTATTGCAGTAATATGTGTCTAGACTAAGAATGATAAGCATGTAATTTTCTAAGGATGATAAACAGATGATTTCCGACAAATTTGATAAGCAAAACTTTTGACATGCAGACACGGTCGAAGTCCAGACTTACTAAAGCATCCTAATGACTATCAGTTAGGCACACTAATGCAAGACCTGGTTCACTAAGACCACCGCTCTGATACCAACTGAAAGGACCCGTCCTAATCCATCCGGACAAAGTCCACATCAATTATAAACGATTTACAACAGTTGATTACATCGCGAGGTACTTGACCTCTATATGATACATTTTACAAACATTGCATTCATTTTTGAAAAGACAATCTTTCATTACATCAACGGTTGACGACATGCATACCATTTCATAATATATCTTACTATAATTGACTTAATAATAATCTTGATGAACTCAACGACTCGAATGCAACGTATTTTGAAACACGTCATGAATGACTCCAAGTAATATCCCTAAAATGAGCAAATGCACAGAAGATTTCTTTCGTACCTGAGAATAAACATGCTTTAAAGTGTCAACCAAAAGGTTGGTGAGTTCATTAGTTTAACATAAATAATCATTTCATAATTTTTAATAGACCACAAGATTTCATATTTTCATTTCTCATAAACATACGTCCCATGCATAGAGACAAAAATATCATTCATATGGATTGAACACCTGGTAACCGACATTCACAAGATGCATATAAGAATATCCCCATCATTCCGGGATCCTCCTTCGGACATGATATAAATTTCGAAGTACTAAAGCATCCGGTACTTTGGATGGGGCTTGTTGGGCCCGATAGATCTATCTTTAGAGTTCGCGTCAATTAGGGTGTCTGTTCCCTAATTCTTAGATTATCAGACTTAATAAAAAGGGGCATATTCGGTTTAATAATTCAACCATAGAATGTAGTTTCATTTACTCGTGTCTATTTCGTAAAACAATTATAAAAGTTGTGCATGTATTCTCAGCCCAAAAATATAAAGGGTAAAAAGGCAAATGAAACTCACACATATAAATATTGTAAAACAGTTATTAAAACAGTGCATGTATTCTCAGCCCAAAAATGTAATGAGTAAAAGGGAGCAAATGAACTCACACATATAAATATTGTAAAACAGTTATTAAAACTATGCATGATTTCACAGTCCAAAAATGTAATGAGTAAAAAGGGAGCAAATGAAACTCACCTATTGTATTTTGTAGTAAAAATACATATGACGACAATGAACAAATGTAGGGTTGGCCTCGGATTCACGAACCTATATTATTTGTATATATATTAAAACGTATATTCATAATTGGACAAAATTTAATTATTATTACTGATATAGTTTTTATATTAATAACTTATATTCATTTCATAATATAAAAGCATAAATTTTGTTAGGTTATTTGTAATAATATATATCTATATATAAATATCATTTGTTTGTTTAGAACAGTATTTTAACAATACAAGAAAATATTTGAAATGATTAAAATAATGATATTACTAATAAAGATAATAATGTTAGTAATAACTCTATTATTGATACTAATATGATATAATAATACTTGTGAAATATTAATTTTTCTTGTTAATGAAAGTCATGATATTGATTTTAGTAATTACATAATAATAATACTTGTGATAACATAACTAATATTACTTATGTTAATTTTGTTCCTAAAAAGATATTAATACTAACATCTATGAAATTAATAATAATTCATATTATTTTTATAATAATAATAGTAAACATATTCCTCATAAAGTTTTAAAATTAATAATAATAGATACAACACTTGTAGTTATAATAAAGTTTAATAATTATGATACTTACAATAATAATTACCATATTAATTGTACTACTAGTATTTATGACAATAATAATACTATATTTATAATATTCTCAAAATTTATATTAATAATCATGATTATCATTAATATTTTAATATTAATAACAATAATAATAATAATAATAATAATAATAATAATAATAATAATAATAATAATAATAATAATAATAATAATAATAATAATAATAATAATAAAAGATGAAACTACCTCAAGAAATAGATTTTCTAAAATGAATATGTCGCTGCCATGGATCGAACTCGCGACCTCCTGTAAACCCGAACACTAACTAAACCATCCACTCTACATTCCTTTTCTGTTATATACCCAGTTCCATTTTTATATAACTCATACTTATAGTTATATGTTCTTCTTCCTCTTCTAAAAACTCAGACGACCCAAATGCAAAAACCATTCTTACAATAATTAGATTATGACTTTTAATTGTAATAAAAACATCTTAAGTGGTGCGGTTGTGATTAACAGAAAAGAAAACAAAATAACTAAAAAAAATTAGATTGCCTCTGCTTACTTACTGCCGTTCGAAATAAACAAAAAAAAATAAAGATTTTTGAGTTTAAGAACTTTTTGGAAAATGGTTATAACACGAATTATGTAGGAAATCACTCATGAAATCTTCGGAGATCGACAATTTCAATTGAAACATCATCTAAGCCACGAATTTGAATCCACAAGAAACTGTTGACTTTTGTTTTAAAAGTTTGACTTCGAAAATTTTATTTCAATATGAAGAATTGGGATTTGATATTTTACAGGAAGGTTACATGAATGATTCCTAACAACATCGCATAATTACATTTTAATAATTTGGTTGGAATCGAAATTTTGGTCGAATGAATGAAGAACAGAGGTATACGCTTATTTTCATATTTTTCTGTTAATTTCAACACCCATTAGTGGTTAAATGAAATTGGAATTGATATTGATGATGAAGGCTTTAATGAATTAAAAGGAAATCATTTGGTTTATAGCAAATGGAATCGACAGACTAAATCTCACGGACGTAAAAAAAATATAAAAAGGTGGATACGATTTCTTACAATTTTGGATTATACCTGTGGTGGAGTTGGTGATTCGTACGATTCTTGAAGACATAAGAATCAATTTGATACAGAATGATGGTGATAGGAAGACTGATCCAGTATATAATTCGTGGTTTATAAAATAAATTATAATGTATTAATAATAACAATTCTAATAATATTAATAATAATTATTAATATATAATAATAAGGATAATAATAATAATAATTATTATTAATGATAATAATAATATTAAAAATAATAATATTAATAAAGATAATAATAATGATATGATATATAATAAAAGTGATAGTAATGATAAGTTATAATAACATTTTAATAATAGTATCATTATTGATAATAATACTAATTATATTATTATTGATGATAATATTAGTAATGATAATATAAATTATTTTTAATAAGAGTATTAATAACATTAGTATTAACTATATTTTAATTCATAATTCAAATTTAATATTTTAATATCACAATTTATTAATTATATTCTATTTATAATATATATTATATGGTAATATAATTTAAATATTTAATATTTATGAATGTTTATAAATGTTACAATATAATAGTTACTAGTAAGAGTCTTTTATACATATGTCTACATATATTCACAATAATAATATAAATCTATATATATATATATATATATATATATATATATATATATATATATATATATATATATATATATATATATATATATATATATGATTATTTTAATAATAACCTACTGAGTTTATTTGTTAATTCACATTTTTAATTCTAGTTGATTAAAATATATTTTTTATATATATATATATATATATATATATATATATATATATATATATATATATATATATATATATATATGATTATTTTAATAATAACCTACTGAGTTTATTTGTTAATTCACATTTTTAATTCTAGTTGATTAAAATATATTTTAGTAATTCAAATATTATATACACTTATAATTATATATATATTTACATATTTATTTTCACACAACTGTTCGTGAATTGTCGGGGATAATCAAAAGGGTAATTGGTTACATGATTATGGTTTCAAAATTTTTGAGACTCAACACTTTAGATTTTGCTTGTTGTGTCGGAAATATATAAAGATTAAGTTTAAATTTGGTCGGAATTTCCCGGGTCATCACAGTACCTACCCGTTAAAGAAATTTCGTCCCGAAATTTGAGTGAGGTGGTCATGGTTAACAATAAAAATATTTTCATGACACATATGAGTTGATAAATGGAGTTTTATCATTATTAAGTAATATGGATAAAACTATTCAATTATTCAAAGAGTACGAATAAAGCTATCACATATGATTGAAATAGGAAAATAAAGATTCGAATTAACTTTTGGCAGAGTTAGGGTTGAATTCCGGAATTCAAGGGATTTAAAGAAAATCTTCGAATCTAAAAGATTTGATTCTTCAGTGAGTAAGGAAATTAAGATCTCTATAATTAAATACGGTGATCTGCCTCGATTATTGTGTCTGATATTTTCATTATAAATTTACCTTTTCCGTTCCATTTGTTTTCACCACTACTCAATTCCCAAATTCAAAAGATTTATGAAAATGCTTAACCCTGTTCTGATCCTTGTTCTTATTTTAACTATCGCAATGATCGTTCTTCTTTTCCAACTCCCACCTGAAGAATCTGTTTATTTCTATTATGCCCTAGGGATTATTATATTTATAATCCTCCCGTGTCTTTATATTGCTATACGTACTGATATCCACGGTTTGTAATTTCGGTGTTGTCATTGAGCTTTAAATTCCCCCTTATATTTCAAATCTTTATGCTTTTGTTTTCTCTTCCCGACTTCAAGTCAAGCGAATAATGGTCCAGAATTCGTAGATATAGAGTTTCGAATTATTATAATGTTCTAAACAGGAAGGAACGTGATAGCACGATTTGATTTTCAAATTTATCAACATCACGGAAGATAGAACCATCAAGAATACATTTTCTTGATTTGTTCAGAAGTTAAGTAGAATGAAAGAGTTATGTAACATGGCACGTGATGACGTTGTGATCTGTGAATTATCACGTCCCATTAAAAACTCAGCATGACTTACTGTAATATAATCACGTTGATCAAGTGTCATTATATTATACTAACTCATGCATCAGTTTCCCACATTACTTTAATAACATTCATATTTTAAGCTTGAAAGTTTACAGAATATAGAAACTAACAGTTTCTATATGATGTAATACTGATAGCACGCAGAGATTAATGATTTCAGATAAGAATAGTTATAAAAATATCTCCAGAAATATGGAGGATATTTATAATGAAAGATACGATACTATCTCGGAATATCTAAGATCATAGGATGATAGAAACTATTGTTTGCAAGGGTTCAGAGTAAGGATCAAGATATTCACTAAAGACTTTAACAGACATTGAATCATTTGGATCCTTTAAAGTCAAACTTATTCTTTGCGATTTGTCCATGGCTTTCTTCATAATTCCGCATAATCTGCTTTTCGGTACTAAATTTTCTATTGAATGTTTCCAATATAATGATACACAGGAAGCACGAAGAGGTATATAATTTCAGACGAGAATATTTATGAAAATAGCCTCTGAAATATCGAAGATATTGATGATGATATTTTGGAATTTCTAAGTTCGATGGTTGATGGAGAAAGATTTTTCGCAAGATTTTAACATGACTTCGGAGCAGGATATTCTCTAAAGATTTCATCGGATCCAGAATTACCTGGATTCTTTGAATATAGGGTTTGGTCCTTATATTTGTCCTTGGTCTCCTTTATGGTTAGCTCAATCCGTTTTCCAGTTCCAACTTTTCTGAGCTTTTCCAACAAACTATTCTTTATTATCAAACTTCTGGCTGTTAAGATCGTTTACGGTTGTCTACGGTTTCTGCTGCTTCATTCAGCTTTTTCAATATTCAGAGTATTGATTTGTAGACTGGGTGCTTTTCAAAATTTCAGAATGGAAGGTCATTATTCTAGAAGATAAATGTTATACATATAACTGTTGATGTAGATATGCTGTGAGTTTTCAAAGTACTGATTGCCGATTCCTCTACATTTACTGCTACCATATCTGAATCATTGGTTATCAATCCGAGGTGATTTCAAGAGAATTGTGTTTTTAGATGATTAAACGCTGACGGTAATATGGTGGAATATAAAAGGTTCCCCGGTAACAATAAAAGAGCATACATATAAATCAAGGTGATAATACGGTTGTTTCGAACGAAAAGTCGAAGTTGATTTGCTGGAGCTGTGACAAAATTTGCTACTTTGAAAGGAATTACCAAGTTATTTTGGGTAATAATAACACTAAAGTAATTAGCACAACTACGTGTTAAACGTTTACTCAGTTTCTGAGAGTTTTTCAGATGCATAACTAAATGTATTAATCTTTCCTTCCGTAGATGAAGTGCGGTTGGTTCATTCTCTAAATTGAGGTGTTCCCAAGATCCGTGAAAGGTTTGAACGCAGATTGTAATTATCAAGATACAAATGAGGTTTAAGATGAAATCAAGTGGCAAACTTGAAGAATTGTTTTAGTTTCATATATTATAATCAATATTTTAATTCATTTTAATTGTCCAATGTTATTAGTCTACAGTCAATAGTCCACAGTTGACAGTCTAATAATTCATATATAATTTAATATATAATATTCGAATTAATTAATACGTATCGTGACCCGTATACGTCTCAGACTCGATCACAACTCAAAGTACATATATTATTATAGAATCAACCTCAACCCTGTATAGAGAACTCGCCGTGGTTGATAACTGCCGTGGTTGCATCAATGGTCATCGCTCTGGATTAGTAACAAAATTTGGAAGTCTTTCTGCACTTTTAGCTGTCGCTTCTTCGATTACTGGCCTTTTCTCCGAATTAGTTGCCAAATGTTTAAGCCTCTCTGTAGTTTCAGCAACTGTTTCTTCAATCGTACCATCTAGTGGTGAAATAGGTACATCTTCAACAATGACCATGTCGTCAGTTGATGGATGATTGACTGCTTCAAATACAAATGGAGCTTCAGCTGCTTTCGTTCCTTTTCCGTTTCGTGTGTTCTTTGCATTAGTGGATGGCGCCATTGTTAACACCTATTTCCTTATGAGGTAAGGCTTAGTATGTCAACAAGAGACTAGAAGTGATCTAGCTTTAGGAGGGCGGAGTGTTGCCGATTGATTTTTACCCTCGGGAAATAATCCCTGCAGACCCGGTTCACAAGTGTAGAAACATGTGGGGTGGCTTAATCAATCTGTCGTCCGTAGAGTGTAAGAGTGCTAGCCGGATGACTTCTAGTAAGAGAAAGTAGAGAGAGAAAGAGAAGTGAAGTCTCAGCTCTCAAAGTTGTCAGAATATCTGAACTTGTGTAAAATGACGACCCAAGGGGTCTATTTATAGTGTCAGATCTACCAGATTTGTTTGGGGACACGTGTCAAATGATGATACATTCTGTTACATGTGCTCCGAAATTTATGCTAAATGCGGCGCTCTCCGGCCAGGGCTTATGCGCTAGGCGGCCTTCAGAGCTTACGCATGACGGAGCAGCCTGTACAGTGGAGAACGCTGGACGGACAATCTCCACAAAACTGTTGTTTCCAGCCTTCCTGATGCTATTTTTATGCAACTATTATGCCTTTTATGTGTGTATACGATAGGATACACCATTATTTATTATATCAAATGAGATGTTAAATTATTATATTATCATGATATTATGATGTATGAATATCTCTTAATATGATATATACATTAAAATATCGTTACAATGATAATCGTTACATATAAGTCTCGTTTCGTAATTCTTGAGTTAGTAGTCTTGTTTTTACATATGTAGTTCATTGTTAACACACTTAATGATATATTTAAATATCATTTTATCATGTTAAATATAATGTATCAATATCTTAATATGATACATATGTATTTAGTAGACGTTATCATAACGATAATCGTTATATATATCATTTCGACTTTCTTAACTTGGTAATCTCATTTCTTATGTATATCACACATTGTTAATATATTTAGTGAGATACTTACTCATCATAATCTTATGTCAACCATATATATATATGTTTATATATACCACAACATGTAGTTTTTACAATTTTGTAACGTTCGTGAATCGCCGGTCAACTTGGGTGATCAATTGTATATATGAAACTTATTTCATTTAATCAAGTCTTAACAAGTTTGATTGCTTAACACGTTGGAAACATTTAGTCATGTAAATATCAATCTCAATTAATATATATAAACATGGAAAAGTTCGGGTCACTACAAAAAGGTCATTTTTTGTCCGATCTTCTCGTTTTCACTCAAAATAAACAATGAAAAACGTTGTTGCAAAACTATAACGTGTTTAAAAGGTCCCTTTTTGTCAGATCTTCTCGTTTTCACTCAAAATAAACAACGAAAAACGTTGTTGCAAATCTATAACGTGTTTGAAAGGTCCTTTTTGTTCGATCTTCTCGTTTTCACTCATAATAAACAACGAAAAACGTTGTTGTAAAACTATAACGCGTTTAAAAGGTGCGGTTTTGTCCGATCTTCTCGTTTTCACTTAAAATAAACAGCGAAAAATGTTGTTACAAAACTATTACGCGTTTAAAAAGTCCTTTTTTGTCCGATCTTCTCGTTTTCACTCAAAATAAACAACGAAAAATGCTGTTACAAAACTATAACGGGTTTAAAAGGTCCCTTTTTGTCCGATCTTCTCATTTTAACTCAAAATAAACAACGAAAAACGTTGTTCCTAAACTATAACGCGTTTAAAAGGTCCCTTTTTATCCAATCTTCTCGTTTTCACTCAAAATAAACAACGCAAAACGTTGTTGCAAAACTATAACGCGTTTGAAAGGTCCCTTTTTGTCCGATCTTCACATTTTCACTCAAAATAAACAACGAAAAACGTTGTTTAAAAACTATAAAGCGTTTGAAAGGTGCGGTGTTGTCCGATCTTCTCGTTTTCTCTAAATAAACAACGAAAAACGTTATTGCAAAACTATAACATGTTTAAAAGGACCCTTTTTGTCCGATCTTCTCGTTTTCACTCAAAATAAACAACAAAAAGTGTTGTTGCAAAACTATAACGCGTTTGAAAGGTCCCTTTTTGTCTGATCTTCTCGTTTTCACTCAAAATAAACAACGAAAAACGTTTTGCAAAACTATAACGCGTTTGAAAGGTCAATTTTTGTTCGATCTTCTCGTTTTCACTCAAAATAAACAACGAAAAACGTTGTTGCAAAACTATAACGCGTTTGAAATGTGAAGTTTTGTCCGATCTTCTCATTTTCACTCAAAATAAACAACAAAAAACGTTGTTACAAAACTATAACGCGTTTAAAATGTGCGTTTTTGTTCAATCTTCTCGTTTTCACTCAAAATATACAACGAAAAACGTTGTTGTAAAACTAAAACCCGTTTAAAAGGTCCTTTTTTGTCCAATCATCTCGTTTTCACTCAAAATAAACAACGAAAAACGTTGTTGCAAAACTATAACGCGTTTGAAAGGTCCCTTTTTGTTCGATCTTCTCGTTTTCACTCAATATAAACAACGAAAAACGTTGTTGCAAAACTATTACGCGTTTAAAAGGTCCTTTTTTGTCCGATCTTCTCGTTTTCACTCAAAATAAACAACGAAAAACGTTGTTGCAAAACTATAACGCGTTTAAAAGGTCCATTTTTGTCTGATCTTCTGGTTTTCACTCAAAATAAACAAAGAAAAATGTTGTTACAAAATTATAACGCATTTGAAAGGTGCAGTTTTGTCCAATCTTCTCATTTTTACTCAAAATAAACAACAAAAAACGTCGTTGCAACACTATAACACGTTTAAAATGTGCGGTTTTGTCCGATCTTCTCGTTTTCGCTCAAAATATACAACGAAAAACGTTGTTGTAAAACTATAACGCGTTTAAAAGGTCATTTTTTTGTCCGATCTTCTCGTTTTCACTCAAAATAAACAACGAAAAACATTGTTGTAAAACTATAACGCGTTTAAAAGGTCCCGTTTTGTCTGATCTTCTCGTTTTCAATCAAAATAAACAACGAAAAACGTTGTTGCAAAACTATAACGCGTTTGAAAGGTGCAGTTTTGTCCGATCTTCTCGTTTTCACTCAAAATAAACAACGAAAAACTTTGTTGCAAAACTATAACGCGTTTAAAAGGTGCGGTTTTGTCCGATCTTCTCGTTTTCACTCAAAATAAACAACGAAAAATGTTGTTGCAAAACTATTACGCATTTAAAAGGTACTTTTTTGTCCGATCTTCTCGTTTTCACTTAAAATAAACAACGAAAAATGTTGTTGCAAAACTATAACGGGTTTAAAAGGTCCCTTTTTGTCCGATCTTCTCGTTTTAACTCAAAATAAACAACAAAAAACGTTGTTCCAAAAGTATAACGCGTTTAAAAGGTCCCTTTTTATCAGATCTTCTCGTTCTCACTCAAAGTAAACCACGAAAAATGTTGTTGCAAAACTATAACGCGTTTGAAAGATCATTTTTGTCCAATCTTCTCGTTTTCACTCAAAATAAACAACGAAAAACGTTATTTCAAAACTATAACGCGTTTGCAAGGTGCGGTTTTGTCCGATCTTCTCGTTTTCACTCCAAAAAAAAAAAACATTGTTGCAAAACTATAACGCGTTTAAAAGGTCCCTTTTTGTCCAATCTTCTCGTTTTCACTCATAATAAACAACGAAAAGCGTTGTTGCAAAACTATAACGCGTTTGAAAGGTCACTTTTTTCCAATCTTCTCGTTTTCACTCAAAATAAACAACGAAAAACGTTGTTTCAAAACTATGACTCGTTTAAAAGGTGCGGTTTTGTCCGATCTTCTCGTTTTCACTCAAAATAAACAACGAAAAACGTTTTGTAAAACTATAACGCGTTTGAAAGGTCCCTTTTTGTTCGATCTTCTCGTTTTCACTCAAAATTAACAACGAAAAACGTTGTTGCAAAACTATAACGCGTTTAAAAGATCTTATTTTTTTCGATCTTCTCGTTTTCACTCAAAATATACAACGAAAAACGTTGTTGCAAAACTATAATGCGTTTAAAATGTCCCTTTTTATCAGATCTTCTCGTTCTCACTCAAAATAAACCACGAAAAAAGTTGTTGCAAAACTATAACGCGTTTGAAAGATCATTTTTGTCCAATCTTCTCGTTTTCACAAAATAAACAACGAAAAACGTTGTTTCAAAACTATTACGCGTTTGAAAGGTGCGGTTTTGTCCGATCTTCTCGTTTTCACTCAAAATAAACAAAAAAAACGTTGTTGCAAAACTATAACGCGTTAAAAAGGTCCCTTTTTGTCCGATCTTCTCGTTTTCACTCAAAATAAACAACGAAAAGCGTTGTTGTAAAACTATAACGCGTTTGAAAGGTCCCTTTTTGTCCGATCTTCTCGTTTTCACTCAAAATAAACAACGAAAAACGTTTTGCAAAACTATAACGCGTTTGAAAGGTCACTTTTTGTTCGATCTTCTCGTTTTCACTCAAAATAAACAACGAAAAACGTTGTTGCAAAACTATAACGCGTTTGAAAGGTGAAGTTTTGTCCGATCTTCTCATTTTCACTCAAAATAAACAACAAAAAACGTTGTTGCAAAACTATAACGCGTTTAAAATGTGCGGTTTTGTTCAATCTTCTCGTTTTCACTCATAATATACAACGAAAAACGTTGTTGTAAAACTAAAATGCGTTTAAAAGGTCCTTTTTTGTCCGATCATCTCGTTTTCACTCAAAATAACCAACAAAAAACGTTGTTGCAAAACTATAACGCGTTTGAAAGGTCCCTTTTTGTTCGATCTTCTCGTTTTCACTCAATATAAACAACGAAAAACGTTGTTGGAAAACTATTACGCTTTTAAAAGGTCATTTTTGTCCGATCTTCTCGTTTTCACTCAAAATAAACAACGAAAAACGTTGTTGCAAAACTATAACTCGTTTAAAAGGTCCATTTTTGTCTGATCTTCTGGTTTTCACTCAAAATAAACAAAGAAAAATGTTGTTACAAAATTATAACGCATTTGAAAGGTGCAGTTTTGTCCAATCTTCTCATTTTTATTCAAAATAAACAACAAAAAACGTCGTTGCAACACTATAACGAGTTTAAAATGTGCGGTTTTGTCCGATCTTCTCGTTTTCGCTCAAAATATACAACGAAAAACGTTGTTGTAAAACTATAACGCGTTAAAAGGTCATTTTTTTGTCCGATCTTCTCATTTTCACTCAAAATAAACAGCGAAAAACATTGTTGCAAAACTATAACGCGTTTAAAAGGTCCCGTTTTGTCTGATCTTCTCGTTTTCAATCAAAATAAACAACGAAAAACGTTGTTGCAAAACTATAACGCGTTTGAAAGGTGCAGTTTTGTCCGATCTTCTCGTTTTCACTCAAAATAAACAACGAAAAACTTTGTTGCAAAACTATAACGCGTTTAAAAGGTGTGGTTTTGTCCGATCTTCTCGTTTTCACTCAAAATAAACAACGAAAAATGTTGTTGCAAAACTATTACGCGTTTAAAAGGTACTTTTTCGTCCGATCTTCTCGTTTTCACTCAAAATAAACAACGAAAAACGTTGTTCCAAAAGTATAACGCGTTTAAAAGGTACCTTTTTATCAGATCTTGTCGTTCTCACTCAAAGTAAACCACGAAAAATGTTGTTGCAAAACTATAACGCGTTTGAAAGACCATTTTTGTCCAATCTTCTCGTTTTCACTCAAAATAAACAACGAAAAACGTTGTTTCAAAACTATAACGCGTTTGAAAGGTGCGGTTTTGTCCGATCTTCTCGTTTTCACTCCAAAAAAAAAACATTGTTGCAAAATTATAACGCGTTTAAAAGGTCCCTTTTTGTCCAATCTTCTCGTTTTCACTCATAATAAACAACGAAAAGCGTTGTTGCAAAACTATAACGCGTTTGAAAGGTCACTTTTTGTCCAATCTTCTCGTTTTCACTCAAAATAAACAACGAAAAACGTTGTTTCAAAACTATGACTCGTTTAAAAGGTGCGGTTTTGTCCGATCTTCTCGTTTTCACTCAAAATAAACAACGAAAAACGTTTTGCAAAACTATAACGCGTTTGAAAGGTCCCTTTTTGTTCGATCTTCTCGTTTTCACTCAAAATTAACAACGAAAAACGTTGTTGCAAAACTATAACGCGTTTAAAAGATCTGATTTTGTCCGATCTTCTCGTTTACACTCAAAATATACAACGAAAAACGTTGTTGCAAAACTATAATGCGTTTAAAAGGTCCCTTTTTATCGGATCTTCTCGTTCTCACTCAAAATAAACCACGAAAAAAGTTGTTGCAAAACTATAAAGCGTTTGAAAGATCATTTTTGTCCAATCTTCTCGTTTTCACAAAATAAACAACGAAAAACGTTGTTTCAAAACTTTTACGCGTTTGAAAGGTGCGTTTTTGTCCGATCTTCTCGTTTTCACTCAAAATAAACAAAAAAAACGTTGTTGGAAAACTATAACGCGTTTAAAAGGTCCCTTTTTGTCCGATCTTCTCGTTTTCACTCAAAATAAACAACGAAAAGCGTTGTTGTAAAACTATAACGCGTTTGAAAGGTCCCTTTTTGTCCGATCTTCTCGTTTTCACTCAAAATAAAAAACGAAAAATGTTTTGCAAAACTATAACGCATTTGAAAAGTCCCTTTTTTTTCGATCTTCTCGTTTTTACTCAAAATAAAAAACGAAAAATGTTGTTACAAAACTATAACGCGTTTAAAAGGTCCGATTTTGTCCGATCTTCTCGTTTTCACTCAAAATAAACAAGGAAAAACGTTGTTGCAAACTATAACGCGTTTGAAAGGTCCCTTTTGGTCCGATCTTCGCGTTTTCACTCAAAATAAACAACAAAAAACGTTGTTGCAAAACTATAACGCGTTTGAAAGGTCCCTTTTTGTCCATTCTTATCGTTTTCACTCAAAATAAACAATGAAAAACGTTGTTGCAAAACTATAACGCGTTTGAAAGGTCCCTTTTTGTCCGATCTTCTCATTTTCACTCAAAATAAACAACGAAAAACGTTGTTAAAAACTATAACGCGTTTAAAAGGTCATTTTTTTGTCCGATCATCTCGTTTTCACTCTAAATAAACAATGAAAAACGTTGTTGCAAAACTATAACACGTTTAAAAGGTCCCTTTTTCCGATCTTCTCGTGTTCACTCAAAATAAACTACGAAAAACATTGTTGCAAAACTATAACATGTTTAAAAGGTCCCTTTTTGTCCGATCTTCTCGTTTTCACTCAAAATAAACAACGAAAAACGTTGTTGCAAAACTATAATGCGTATGAAAGGTGCGATTTTGTCCGATCTTCTCGTTTTCCCTCAAAATAAACAAAAAAAAAACGTTTTTGCAAAACTACAACGGGTTTAAAAGGTCCCTTTTTGTCCGATCTTCTCGTTTTCACTCAAAATAAACAACGAAAAACGTTGTTGCAAAACTATAACGCATTTGAAAGGTTCCTTTTTGACCGATCTTCTCGTTTTCACTCAAAATAAAGCACGAAAAACGTTGTTGCAAAACTATTACGCGTTTAAAAGGTCCCTTTTTGTTCGATCTTCTCGTTTTCACTCAAAATAAATAACGAAAAACGTTGTTGCAAAACTATAACGGGTTTAAAAGGTCCCTTTTGTCCGATCTTCTCGTTTTCATTCAAAATAAACAACGAAAAACGTTGTTGCAAAACTATAACGCGTTTAAAAGGTCCCTTTTTGTCTGATCTTCTCGTTCTCACTCAAATAAACCACGAAAAACGTTGTTGCAAAACTATAACGCGTTTGAAAGGTCACTTTCTGTCCAATCCTCTCGTTTTCACTCAAAATAAACAACGAAAAACGTTGTTTCAAAACTATGAATCGTTTAAAAGATGCGGTTTTGTCCGATCTTCTCGTTTTCACTCAAAATAAACAACGAAAAACGTTTTGCAAAACTATAACGCGTTTCAAAGGTCCCTTTTTGTTCGATCTTCTCGTTTTCACTCAAAATAAACAACAAAAAATGTTGTTGCAAAACTATAACGCGTTTAAAAGATCTGATTTTGTCTGATCTTCTCGTTTTCACTCAAAATATACAACGAAAAACGTTGTTGTAAAACTATAACGCGTTTAAAAGGTCATTTTTTTGTCCGATCTTCTCATTTTCACTCAAAATAAACAGCGAAAAACATTGTTGCAAAACTATAACGCGTTTAAAAGGTCCCGTTTTGTCTGATCTTCTCGTTTTCAATCAAAATAAACAACGAAAAACGTTGTTGCAAAACTATAACGCGTTTGAAAGGTGCAGTTTTGTCCGATCTTCTCGTTTTCACTCAAAATAAACAACGAAAAACTTTGTTGCAAAACTATAACGCGTTTAAAAGGTGCGGTTTTGTCCGATCTTCTCGTTTTCACTCTAAATAAACAACGAAAAACGTTGTTGTAAAACTATAACGCGTTTAAAAGGTCCTTTTTTGTCCGATCTTCTCGTTTTTACTCAAAATAAACAATGAAAAACGTTGTTGCAAAACTATAACGCGTTTAAAAGGTCCCTTTTTTCCGATCTTCTCGTTTTCACTCAAAATAACACAACGAAAAACGTTGTTGCAAAATTATAACGCGTTTGAAAGGTTCCCTTTTGTCCGATCTTCTCGTTTTCACTCAAAATAAACCATGAAAAACGTTGTTGCAAAACTATAACGCGTTTAAAAGGTGTGGTTTTGTCCAATCTTCTCGTTTTCACTCAAAAAAATAACGAAAAACGTTATTGCAAAACTATTACGCGTTTAAAAAGGTCCCTTTTTCTTCGATTTTTCTCGTTTTCACTCAAAATAAACAACGAAAAACGTTGTTGCAAAACTATAACGGGTTTAAAAGGTCCCTTTTGTCTGAACTTCTCGTTTTCATTCAAAATAAACAACGAAAAACATTGTTGCAAAACTATAACGCGTTTAAAAGGTCCCTTTTTTCCGATCTTCTCGTTCTCACTCAAATAAACCACGAAAAACGTTGTTGCAAAACTATAACGCGTTTGAAAGATCACTTTTTGTCCAATCTTCTCGTTTTCACTCAAAATAAACAACAAAAAACGTTGTTTCAAAACTATGACTCGTTTGAAAGGTGTGATTTTGTCCGATCTTCTCGTTTTCACTCAAAATAAACAAAAAAAAACGTTGTTGCAAAACTATAACGCGTTTAAAAGGTCCCTTTTTGTCCGACCTTCTCGTTTTCACTCAAAATAAACAACGAAAAGCGTTGTTGCAAAACTATAACGCGTTTGAATGGTCCCTTTTTATCCAATCTTCTCGTTTTCACTCAAAATAAACAACGAAAAACGTTTTGCAAAACTATAACGCGTTTAAAAGGTCCCTTTTTGTTCGATCTTCTCGTTTTCACTCAAAATAAACAACGAAAAACGTTGTTGCAAAACTATAACGCGTTTAAAAGTTCCGATTTTGTCCGATCTTCTCGTTTTCATTCAAAATATACAGCGAAAAACGTTGTTGCAAAACTATAACGCGTTTAAACGGTCCCTTTTTGTCCGATCTTCTCGTTTTCATTCGAAATAAACACCGAAAAACGTTGTTGCAAAACTATAACGCGTTTAAAAGGTCCTTTTTGTCCGATCTTCTCGTTTTCACTTCAAATAAAAAACGACAAACGTTGTTGCAAAACTATAACGCGTTTAAAAGGTCCATTTTTGTCCGATCTTCTCGTTTTCACTCAAAATAAACAACGAAAAACGTTGTTGCAAAACTATAATGCGTATGAAAGGTGCGATTTTGTCCGATCTTCTCGTTTTCACTCAAAATAAACAAAAAAAACGTTTTTGCAAAACTAAAACGGGTTTAAAAGGTCCCTTTTTGTCCGATCTTCCCGTTTTCACTCAAAATAAACAACGAAAAACGTTGTTGCAAAACTATAACGCGTTTGAAAGGTTCCTTTTTGACCGATCTTCTCGTTTTCACTTAAAATAAACCCTGAAAAACGTTGTTGCAAAACTATAACGCGTTTGGAAGGTGCGATTTTGTCCGATTTTCTCGTTTTCACTCAAAATAAACAACGAAAAACGTTATTGCAAAACTATTATGCGTTTAAAAGGTCCCTTTTTGTTCGATCTTCTCGTTTTCACTCAAAATAACCAACGAAAAACGTTAAAGCAAAACTATAACGGGTTTAAAAGTTCCCTTTTGTCCGATCTTTTCGTTTTCATTCAAAATAAACAACGAAAAACGTTGTTGCAAAACTATAACGCGTTTAAAAAGTCCCTTTTTGTCCAATCTTCTCGTTCTCACTCAAATAAACCATGAAAAACGTTGTTGCAAAACTATAACGTGTTTGAAAGGTCACTTTTTGTCCAATCTTCTCGTTTTCACTCAAAATAAACAACAAAAAATGTTGTTTCAAAACTATGACTCGTTTAAAAGGTGCGGTTTTGTCCGATCTTCTCGTTTTCACTCAAAATAAACAACGAAAAACGTTTTGCAAAACTATAACGCGTTTGAAAGGTCCCTTTTTATTCGATCTTCTCGTTTTCACTAAAAATTAACAACGAAAAACGTTGTTGCAAAACTATAACGCGTTTAAAAGATCTGATTTTTTCCGATCTTCTCGTTTTCACTCAAAATATACAACGAAAAACGTTTTTGCAAAACTATAATGCATTTAAAAGGTCCCTTTTTGTCCGATCTTCTCATTTTTACTCAAAATAAACAACGAAAAACGTTGTTTAAAAACTATAACGCGTTTAAAAGGTCCCTTTTTTGTCCGATCTTCTCGTTTTCACTCAAAATAAACAATGAAAAACGTTGTTGCAAAACTATAACACGTTTAAAAGGTCCCTTTTTGTCCGATCTTCTCGTGTTCACTCAAAATAAACTACGAAAAACGTTGTTGCAAAACTATAACACGTTTAAAAGGTCCCTTTTTGTCCGATCTTCTCGTTTTCACTCAAAATAAACAACGAAAAACGTTGTTGCAAAACTATAATGCGTATGAAAGGTGCGGTTTTGTCCGATCTTCTCGTTTTCACTCAAAATAAACAAAAAAAAACGTTTTTGCAAAACTACAACGGGTTTAAAAGGTCCCTTTTTGTCCGATCTTCCCGTTTTCACTCAAAATAAACAACGAAAAACGTTGTTGCAAAACTATAACGCGTTTGAAAGGTTCCTTTTTGACCGATCTTCTCGTTTTCACTTAAAATAAACCATGAAAAACGTTGTTGCAAAACTATAACGCGTTTGGAAGGTTCGATTTTGTCCGATCTTCTCGTTTTCACTCAAAATAAACAACGAAAAACGTTATTGCAAAACTATTACGCGTTTAAAAGGTCCCATTTTGTTCGATCTTCTCGTTTTCACTCAAAATAAACAACGATAAACGTTAAAGCAAAACTATAATGGGTTTAAAAGTTCCCTTTTGTCCGATCTTCTCGTTTTCATTCAAAATAAACAACGAAAAACGTTGTTGCAAAACTATAACGCGTTTAAAAAATCCCTTTTTGTCCGATCTTCTCGTTCTCACTCAAATAAACCACGAAAAGCGTTGTTGCAAAACTATAACGCGTATAAAAGGTCCCTTTTTGTCCAATCTTCTCGTTTTCACTCATAATAAACAACGAAAAGCGTTGTTGCAAAACTATAACGCGTTTGAAAGGTCACTTTTTGTCCAATCTTCTCGTTTTCACTCAAAATAAACAACGAAAAACGTTGTTTCAAAACTATGACTCGTTTAAAAGGTGCGGTTTTGTCCGATCTTCTCGTTTTCACTCAAAAGAAACAACGAAAAACGTTTTGCAAAACTATAACGCGTTTGAAAGGTCCCTTTTTGTTCGATCTTCTCGTTTTCACTCAAAATTAACAACGAAAAACGTTGTTGCAAAACTATAACGCGTTTAAAAGATCTGATTTTGTCCGATCTTCTCGTTTTCACTCAAAATATACAACGAAAAACGTTGTTGCAAAACTATAATGCGTTTAAAAGGTCCCTTTTATCAGATCTTCTCGTTCTCACTCAAAATAAACCACGAAAAAAGTTGTTGCAAAGCTATAACGCGTTTGAAAGATCATTTTTGTCCAATCTTCTCGTTTTCACAAAATAAACAACGAAAAACGTTGTTTCAAAACTATTACGCGTTTGAAAGGTGCGGTTTTGTCCGATCTTCTCGTTTTCACTCAAAATAAACAAAAAAAACGTTGTTGCAAAACTATAACGCGTTTAAAAGGTCCCTTTTTGTCCGATCTTCTCGTTTTCACTCAAAATAAACAACGAAAAGCGTTGTTGTAAAACTATAACGCGTTTGAAAGGTTCTTTTTTGTCCGATCTTCTCGTTTTCACTCAAAATAAATAACGAAAAACGTTTTGCAAAACTATAACGCATTTGAAAAGTCCCTTTTTTCGATCTTCTCGTTTTCACTCAAAATAAAAAACGAAAAACGTTGTTACAAAACTATAACGCGTTTAAAAGGTCCGATTTTGTCCGATCTTCTCGTTTTCACTCAAAATAAACAACGAAAAACGTTGTTGCAACCTATAACGCGTTTGAAAGGTCCCTTTTGGTCCGATCTTCTCGTTTTCACTCAAAATAAACAACGAAAAACGTTGTTGCAAAACTATAACGCGTTTGAAAGGTCCCTTTTTGTCCAATCTTATCGTTTTCACTCAAAATAAACAATGAAAAACGTTGTTGCAAAACTATAACGCGTTTGAAAGGTCCCTTTTTGTCCGATCTTCTCATTTTCACTCAAAATAAACAACGAAAAACGTTGTTTAAAAACTATAACGCCTTTAAAAGGTCATTTTTGTGATGACCCGTGAATTTTCGGCCAAATTTAAACCTGAATCTTATTTGACTTCGATACGATAAGCAAAGTCTGTAATGTTGAGTCTCAAAGTTTTTGAACTATTGTCATACATTCAATTGACCTTCGACCATTCCCGTCGATTCACGAACAATTGTGTGTAAATAAATATGTAAATATAAATGTAAGTATATATATATAATAATAATTGGAAAGAATAAAATATAGTATAAACATTAAAGTTAAATAAGTAAATAAGATATAAAATGATTAAAATGAATCTATATACACATATAAATGATTTATATACATAATTAATATTATATGTATATTGTAGTAAATATAATATATATAGATATTAACAATTCAAATATGATATAAGTAATACATAATTAATAATATAAAAGATTAGTATATAAAATGTAATCACAAGTTGAAATATAATTGTTATATTAATGTTATTACTTTTATTATTATTATTAATGTTAAGGTTAATATTTATATTTATATTTTTAATCTTATATTTTCCATTATGAAATCTGTTATGTATTATGTATAATTTGTTATATTATTATTATTAATAGTATTATCTTTAATAAATAATAATAATACTAAATCTAATATTATTAGTACCATTAGTAATATTATTATTATTATCATTGTTCTTATTATTATTATCATTATTAGTTATTAATAAACTTACTAAGATCATTATTATTAATGCCATCATATTATTATTATTACTACTCCTATTATGATTATTAATGTTATTATTATTATTATTAGTATTTATATAATTAATATAATTATAATCATTAATTGTTAAGTTTTAAAAAAAAATCATTTATATATAAATTTAGTGACAGAATTCGTTTCACGTATCAATTAAAATCTAAAATTGATTTGTTCATATCTGTTACTGTACAAGTTGAAATCATGGAGCCAATACCAGCCAAAATCCGTGCCTATCGATTTCACTTTATTCATTTTTATTATTTTTTTCTTTCTTATTTTGTCTGCTTTAAGATTACTGTCGACATAATTTTTTTTATAAAAATCAATTCTCATTTACAAATTGATCAACTCATACAATTTCTCCACCCTCCTTATCAATATCAACTACCTGTAATTTAGAATTTTGAGAAATTAAATTTTTTTTTCTTTTTATTTCTGTTCGATACCTCTGTGTCATCTTTTTTTTTCAAAACTCTAAATCGAAGTATTCGTTAAAATGTAAAATTGCAGAGTTGTTAGGAATCATTCACTCAAACTATCTGCAAAGTTTCAAATTCCAATTCCTAATATTGTGTACGAATTTTCGAGTCAAAGTTTAATCCTAAAAAGTCAACTGTTTTGTTCTTGGCAAAATTCGAAATCTAAAAGTTGTTTCAGGTTAAATTGGAAACTTACGAGTATTTAAATGATGATTTGAAGGATAGTTGATGTTGAAATTTTTTGATCAAAACGAACTCTGAATCAAAATTATATTTTTTTTTCTTCCACGTCGAGCAGCAGCAAACATACCTATATATATATATATATATATATTTTATTTTGTTCTAATTTAATCAAACACTCAATTAAAACGTTTCCTTTGTTAATGAATCTGATAACATTTAGTATGTGCATCTGTTATGATTAAATGAGTGGAGTCGATTTGAGGTTGTCAAAGAGGAAGAAGATGAATTGATGATACGGGTTATATAAATGAATGAATGAATTAAAACCAAAAGACAGAACTCAGAGCAATGGTTTGGGTATGGTGTCGGGTTTCGAGAGGTCGCGGGTTCAATCCCTGCTCATGACATTTCTTTTTAGCAAAAGCTTGTGAGGTAGTTTTCTATACTAAATTATTATTATTATTATTATTATTATTATTATTATTATTATTATTATTATTATTATTATTATTATTATTATTATTATTATTATTATTATTATTATTATTATTATTATTATTATTATTGTTGTTGGTATTATTCTTGTTATTATGATTATTATGATTATGATTCATATTATGATTATAATTATTACCATATTTATATTTATAATTATTATAACTAGTATTAGTTTTAGAATTATAACTATCACAATTATTAATATTATCATAATTATAATTATCATAAAAATTATTATTATTATTATTGTTATAAACATTACTAATACGTTGATTATGGTTAATTTTATCATTTATGTATTATGACTATTGTTATTAATGTATGTACTAATATTATTATGACTAGGGTTATTATTATTATTATGGAATATAATACAAGTTATTATTTTTCTCATTAATATTAGTACTAGTAACACTTTTGTAACTATTAGTATTATTAATCTTATAATTAGATAAAAGTATCATTATGAACAATATCATTACTATAATTAAAAATTATCATTTTTAATGAAGTTAGTATTAGCATTATTATTATTCTTAGTAAAACGTTAATATCAATACCATCATTTTTAAACAAATAAATAATTTGAATATAAAAACATACTTATTATACATACTACAATTATATTAATAAACCATATAACTATATATAAAGCATATTAACCTTATACAAACTTATATACAACAAATTAAGGTATTTTCCAGATATAGACATATTAATATAACTATATAAATAATAATCATTTTCAAATATATACATAAACAAAATATATAATATATAAGGTTATAAGATATGAAATTGTTCGATTACAAGTATATATTTTGATGTATATATACGAATGATATAGGTTCGTGAATCCGAGGTCAACCCTGCATTGGTCAAAGTCGTCATATGTATTTTTGCTACAAAATACATTACGTGAGTTTTCATTATTTCCTTTTTAAATGCTTTTGCAATATATATTTTTGGGACTGAGAATACATGCGCTGCTTTTATAAATGTTTTACGAAATAGACACAAGTGATCGAAACTACATTCTATGGTTGGATTATTAAACCGAATATGCCCCTTTTTATTAAGTCTGGTAATTTAAGAATTAGGGAACAGACACCCTAATTGACGCGAACTCTAAAGATAGATCTATCGGGCCCAACAAGCCCCATTCAAAGTACCGGATGCTTTAGTACTTCGAAAGTTATATCATGTCCGAAGGAGGATCCCGGAATGATGGGGATATTCTTATATGTATATTGTGAATGTCGGTTACCAGGTGTTCAATCCATATGAATGATTTTTGTCTCCATGTGTGGGACGTATATTTATGAGAACTGGAAATGAAAATCTTGTGGTCTATTAAAATGATGGAAATGATTATTTATGTTAAACTGATGAACTCACCAACCTTTTGGTTGACACTTTAAATCATGGTTATTCTCAGGTACGAAAGAAATCTTCCGCTGTGCATTTGCTCATTTTAGAGATATTACTTGGAATCATTCATGACATATTTCAAAAGACGTTGCATTCGAGTCGTCGAGTTCACCAAGATTATTATCAAGTCCTTTATAGTTTAGATATATTATGAGATGGTATGCATGTCTGTCAATTTACGATGAAATAAAAGTTTGTCTTTTAAAAACGAATGCAATGTTTGTAAAATGTATCATATAGAGGTCAATTACCTCGCAATGTAATCAACTGTTGTGAATCGTTTATAATCGATGTGGACTTCGTCCGGATGGATTAGGACGGGTCTTCACAATTTTTTTGTCCGATCATCTCGTTTTCACTCTAAATAAACAATGAAAAACGTTGTTGCAAAACTATAACACGTTTAAAAGGTCCCTTTTTCCGATCTTCTCGTGTTCACTCAAAATAAACTACGAAAAACGTTGTTGCAAAACTATAACATGTTTAAAAGGTCCCTTTTTGTCCGATCTTCTCGTTTTCATTCAAAATAAACAACGAAAAACGTTGTTGCAAAACTATAATGCGTATGAAAGGTGCGGTTTTGTCCGATCTTCTCGTTTTCACTCAAAATAAACAAAAAAAAACGTTTTTGCAAAACTACAACGGGTTTAAAAGGTCCATTTTTGTCCGATCTTCTCGTTTTCACTCAAAATAAACAACGAAAAACGTTGTTGCAAAACTATAACGCATTCGAAAGGTTCCTTTTTGACCGATCTTCTCGTTTTCACTCAAAATAAACCACGAAAAACGTTGTTGCAAAACTATTACGCGTTTAAAAGGTCCCTTTTTGTTCGATCTTCTTGTTTTCACTCAAAATAAACAACGAAAAACGTTGTTGCAAAATTATAACAGGTTTAAAAGGTCCCTTTTGTCCGATCTTCTCGTTTTCATTCAAAATAAACAACGAAAAACGTTGTTGCAAAACTATAACGCGTTTAAAAGGTCCCTTTTTGTCTTATCTTCTCGTTCTCACTCAAATAAACCACGAAAAACGTTGTTGCAAAACTATAACGCGTTTGAAAAGTCACTTTTTGTCCAATCCTCTCGTTTTGACTCAAAATAAACAACGAAAAACGTTGTTTCAAAACTATGAATCGTTTAAAAGGTGCGGTTTTGTCCGATCTTCTCGTTTTCACTCAAAATAAACAACGAAAAACGTTTTGCAAAACTATAACGTGTTTGAAAGGTCCCTTTTTGTTCGATCTTCTCGTTTTCACTCAAAATAAACAATAAAAAACGTTGTTGCAAAACTATAACGCGTTTAAAAGATCTGATTTTTTCTGATCTTCTCGTTTTCACTCAAAATATACAACGAAAAACGTTGTTGCAAAACTATAACGCGTTTAAAAGGTCCCTTTTTATCCGATCTCGTTTTCACTCGAAATAAACAACGAAAAACGTTGTTGCAAAACTATAACGCGTTTAGAATGTCCCGTTTTGTCTGATCTTCTCGTTTTCACCCAAAATAAATAACGAAAAATGTTGTTGCAAAACTATAACGCGTTTGAAACGTGCAGGTTTGCCCGATCTTCTCATTTTTACTCAAAATAAAGAACAAAAAACGATGTTGCAAAACTGTAACGCGTTTGAAATGTGCGGTTTTGTCCGATCTTCTCGTTGTCACTCAAAATAAACAACGAAAAACGTTGTTGTAAAACTATAACACGTTTAAAAGGTCCTTTTTTGTCCGATCTTCTCGTTTTTACTAAAAATAAACAATAAAAAACGTTGTTGCAAAACTATAACGCATTTAAAAGGTCCCTTTTTCCGATCTTCTCGTTTTCACTCAAAATAACACAACGAAAAACGTTTTTTCAACATTATAACGCGTTTGAAGGTTCCTTTTTGTCCGATCTTCTCGTTTTCACTCAAAATAAACCATGAAAAACGTTGTTGCAAAACTATAACGCGTTTAAAAGGTGCGGTTTTGTCCAATCTTCTCGTTTTCACTCAAAAAAAAATGAAAAACGTTATTGCAAAACTATTACGCGTTTAAAAAGGTCCCTTTTTCTTCGATTTTTCTCGTTTTCACTCAAAATAAACAACGAAAAACGTTGTTGCAAAACTATAACGGGTTTAAAAGGTCCCTTTTCTCCGAACTTCTCGTTTTCATTCAAAATAAACAACGAAAAACATTGTTGCAAAACTGTAACGCGTTTAAAAGGTCCCTTTTTCCGATCTTCTCGTTCTCACTCAAATAAACCACGAATAACGTTGTTGCAAAACTATAACGCGTTTGAAAGATCATTTTTTGTCCAATCTTCTCGTTTTCACTCAAAATAAACAACAAAAAACGTTGTTTCAAAACTATGACTCGTTTGAAAGGTGCGATTTTGTCCGATCTTCTCGTTTTCACTCAAAAGAAACAAAAAAAAACGTTGTTGCAAAACTATAATGCGTTTAAAAGGTCCTTTTTTGTCCAACCTTCTCATTTTCACTCAAAATAAACAACGAAAAGCGTTGTTGCAAAACTATAACGCGTTTGAAAGGTCCCTTTTTATCCAATCTTCTCCTTTTCACTCAAAATAAACAACGAAAAACGTTTTGCAAAACTATAACGCGTTTAAAAGGTCCCTTTTTGTTCGATCTTCTCATTTTCACTCAAAATAAACAACGAAAAACGTTGTTACAAAACTATAACGCGTTTAAAAGTTCCTATTTTGTCCGATCTTCTCGTTTTCACTCAAAATATACAGCGAAAAACGTTGTTGCAAAACTATAACGCGTTTAAAAGGTCCCTTTTTGTTCGATCTTCTCGTTTTCATTCGAAATAAACACCGAAAAACGTTGTTGCAAAACTATAACGCTTTTAAAAGGTCCCTTTTTGTCCGATCTTCTCGTTTTCACTTCAAAAAAAAATGAAAAACGTTGTTGCAAAACTATAACGCGTTTAAAAGGTCCATTTTTGTCCGATCTTCTCGTTTTAACTCAAAATAAATAATGAAAAACGTTGTTGCAAAACTATGACTCGTTTGAAAGGTGCGGTTTTGTCCGATCTTCTCGTTTTCACTCAAAATATACAACGAAAAACGTTGTTGCAAAACTATAACGCGTTTAAAAGGTCCCTTTTTATCCGATCTTCTCGTTTTCACAAATAAACAACAAAAAACGTTGTTGCAAAACTATAACGCGTATAAAATGTCCCTTTTTGTCTTATCTTCTCGTTTTCACTCAAAATAAACAACGAAAAACGTTGTTGCAAAAGTATAACGCGTTTGAAATTTGTCCAATCTTCTCATTTTTACTCAAAATAAAGAACAAAAAACGTTGTTGCAAAACTATAACGTGTTTGAAATGTGCGGTTTTGTCCGATCTTCTCGTTTTTACTCAAAATAAACAACAAAAAACGTTGTTGTAAAACTATAACGCGTTTAAAAGGTCCTTTTTTTGTCCGATCTTCTCGTTTTTACTCAAAATAAACAATGAAAAACGTTGTTGCAAAACTATAACGCGTTTAAAAGGCCCCTTTTTGTCCGATCTTCTCGTTTTCACTCAAAATAAACAGCGAAAACGTTGTTACAAAACTATAGCGCGTTTGAAAGGTTCCTTTTTGTCCGATCTTCTCGTTTTTACTCAAAATAAACCATGAAAAACGTTGTTGAAAAACTATAACGCGTTTAAAAGGTGCGATTTTGTCCGATCTTCTCGTTTTCACTCAAAATAAACAACAAAAAACGTTATTGCAAAGCTATTACGCGTTTAAAAGGTCCCTTTTTCTTCGATTTTCCTCGTTTTCACTCAAAATAAACAACGAAAAACGTTGTTGAAAAATTATAACGGGTTTAAAAGTTCCCTTTTGTCCGATCTTCTCGTTTTCATTCAAAATAAACAACGAAAAACGTTGTTGCAAAACTATAACGCGTTTAAAAGTTCCCTTTTTGTCCGATCTTCTCGTTCTCACTCAAATAAACCACGAAAAACGTTGTTGCAAAACTATAACGCGTTTGAAAGGTCACTTTTTGTCCAATCTTCTCGTTTTCACTCAAAATAAACAACGAAAAACGTTGTTTCAAAACTATGACTCGTTTGAAAGGTGCGGTTTTGTCCGATCTTCTCGTTTTCACTCAAAATAAATAAAAAAAAACGTTGTTGCAAAACTATAACGCGTTTAAAAGGTGCGGTTTTGTCCGATCTTCTTGTTTTCACTCAAAATAAACAACGAAAAACGTTGTTGCAAAACTATTACGCGTTTAAAAGGTCCCTTTTTGTCCGATCTTCTCGTTTTCACTCCAAATAAACAACTAAAAAAGTTGTTGCAAAATTATAACGCATTTAAAAGGTCCCGTTTTGTCTGATCTTCTCGTTTTCACTCAAAATAAACAACGAAAAACGTTGTTGCAAAATTATAACGCGTTTGAAAGGTGCAGTTTGTTCCAATCTTCTCATTTTCACTCAAAATAAATAACAAAAAACGTTGTTGCAAAACTATAACGCGTTTGAAATGTGCAGTTTTGTTCAATCTTCTCTTTTTTCACTCAAAATATACAACGAAAAACGTTGTTGTAAAACTATAACGCGTTTAAAAGGTCTTTTTTTGTCCGATCTTATCGTTTTCACTCAAAATAAACAATGAAAAACGTTGTTGCAAAACTATAACGCGTTTAAAAGTTTCCTTTTTGTCCGATCTTCTCGTTTTCACTTAAAAAAAATAAAAAAAACGTTGTTGCAAAACTATAAGGCGATTAAAAAGTCCCTTTTTGTCAGATCTTCTCGTTTTCACTCAAAATAAATAACAAAAAGCGTTGTTGCAAAACTATAACGCGTTTGAAAGGTTCCTTTTTGTCCGATCTTCTCATTTTCACTCAAAATAAACAACGAAAAACGTTTTGCAAAACTAGAACGCGTTTGAAAGGTCCCTTTTTGTTCGATCTTCTCGATTTCACTCAAAATAAACAACGAAAAACGTTGTTGCAAAACTATAACTCGTTTAAAAGGTCAGATTTTGTCCGATCTTCTCGTTTTCATTCAATATAAACAACGAAAAACGTTGTTGCAAAACTATAACGCGTTTAAAAGGTCCCTTTTTGTCCGATCTTCTCGTTTTCACTCAAAACAAACAACAAAAATTGTTGTTGCAAAACTACAACGCGTTTTAAAGGTCCTTTTTTGTCCGACTCAAAATTGAAGGTATTTCGTATGCCCGAGAGACATATTAAATTAACGTGGCTAATATGTTTTGATCCAAGTCGGGTCATACCCAATAACAAACTTACCGACACCTTATTCGTATTTGATTTTAACGATTGGTTCATTGATCAAATACGCGACACTTGAACTTTAAGAAAATTGGTTTTCTTAAATATTACTTGATGTGTACATATATATAAATTATGGAATAATTTATATATTATGGATTTAATTATTTATAGGTTAAATAATTAATAAATTATGTTACATTTGTTTTATAAAATAGGTTTTATAAATGATGTACACATAATAAATAAAATGGAAGTTTTATAAAATTTATTTTATAAAATTTATTTTCTATAAAATAAAACCATTTTATTTAAATACTTGTGAGTGGCATTGGAAGTGTTGTATGCATGCTTTGACTAGGCTTTTGAGTGGTTGATTCCACATTCAAGGAGCATATGTACCAAGACACTTGCAAGACCAAGATACACATGCATTTACACATCAAGTAGCTTAAAAAAAATTCTGCATTCTCTCTCATTTTGGGGGCTGTTGGCCGTGGCCTTTTGAAGGTCAAGGAGGATTCATTTTATTTTTTTAAAGCTCATTTCAAGTGCTAGATAAATCCTAACCAAAAGCTAGGTGTTGGTGCACAAGTTTGGGGTATCATTCTCTTGAGGTTTCAAGTTAGAGACTTGCTTTTCTACATCATCATCTTCATATTGTTCTTCACCTCCTTTTGGAGTAGGTACAACTTCATACTAGTCTTTATATACATTTTAGTGTATTATTCAAGACTAGATCTTTAATGGAATTCTTGTTTTAAAAGGTTAAGACTTTGCATGCATAAACTTTATATTGCTTCCGCTTAACATACACGAATTCATACATATTCAAAATGGGTTTTGTAACTTGTTTATGTGAAGAATTCCATCAATGGTATCTAGAGCCAAAGTCTTGTTAATATGCTTCTTGTTTTTGGCTAGTAAACTCACTTTCTTTACAATCTACCAACATGCATGAAAGTAGAATGTAAAAATCTTGAGTTTTGGTGGGTTTGATGGGAGGGCCGAATTTTGGAGTTCCAAAAGTGGGTTTGGACTTCAAGTTTGGCCATGTTTGATGTTATGTTTTTGTTCACAATCGAGCCTAGACCATGTGGTTGAATGTTTGAATGATTTGGTTGTTATTCATGGTTGTAATATTCATTCATATGGTTGTAATAATTTTGTAATTTTTGGTTTGTAAAAGTTGTATTTAATCTTGTAATTTTGTATGTAATTTGTTCTATTTTGGTTTGTAAAATAGAATAGGTTGTTATTTCATTTTCTAGAAAAATTGTATTAGGATATGATTTTGTAAAATGAAAGTGAAGATTCATGAAGAAGATTACAAGATGGAGCTTATGAAGTTACAAGATTTAGTGGGAGATTTTGGTAAAAATCTCTTACTTTGGTTTAACCCCTTAGGTGACATTTGTTTATTGGCTAAACAAATGTCTACCAAAATGGCTCTTGATTGTGAACACTTTGTTATGCATGTTTGTGTATGTTTGTATGTTTGGTTGCTACAAAATCATCACATGATAACACTTGCATAATACATTATAAAATGGTTATAATAAAACATAACAAAATGACACTAATAATTGGTTATTAGACTTAGATAAAATGGTTTATTTAAAAGCAATGAAATGGTTAAAACTAGTAATTGGTTACTAAAAGGTACATGAAAATGGGTTTTTCATAAACATACTACACACCAAATGCATGTTGGTGTATAGCATTTTGTTTTCTAAACTAGAATGTAGAAAACCTAAAATCCCTTTAACTAAAACAAGGTAAACAAGTTAAACGCCATCCTTTTGTGGAAACACTTAGACATATTAGGAATCTCTTGATGGGATAAAGGTCACCTAACCGTCATGAGTGAACTAATATGAATAAGGTACACTTCGCATACATGTGGGATAAAGGTCACCTAACCACTTGTATGTTAAGTCTACATGTCTACACAAGTAGGACGACTTGATTTGGGAATCATGAACTTAGGGTCACCGAAGCATGAGGAACAAATAGGCGTTGATGGGATTAATATGCCATGCAAAAGGATTGCATGATCCCATAACTTAGAAGTTGCAAAAGGATTGCAATTGTCATTATGACTACCTAGCTAAATCAAATGACGGGATAAAGGTCACCTAACCGAAATTTGATTTACCGTTGGATTCTAACATTTAATAAAACAAATTAAAGGGTATTGTCTATTAAATTTGAAATCAATACTTAAAAGAACTTTGTTGAATTTTGTAGATGGCCACTAATAACAACAACAACATGAACAACGCACCACTTAACTTTAACAACCTATCGTTACGATCTCTCCTCGAGAAAGACAAACTCAACCATACAAACTTTATGGATTGGTTCCGCAATCTTCGGATTGTCCTCAAACAAGAGGATAAAATGTATGTGCTTGAGGACCCCATTCCCGATCAACCGGATGAGAGTGATGTGGAGGCAATGGCCTCTTACGATAAGTATTGCCACGACTCCCTTCAAGTCTCATGCTTAATGCTTGGGACTATGATACCCGAACTCCAAAAGGATTTCGAGCATCATAGCGCATACGACATGATAACACAATTGAAGGAGATGTTTCTCCAACAAGCACGTGTTGAGCGTTTCGAAACGGTTCGGGCGCTTCATGCTTGTCGTATGGACGATACCCAATCGGTTTCATCTTATGTACTTAAGATGAAAAGCCTTATCGATCGTGCTAACCGTCTTAACCTTAACATATCTAATGAGTTAGCCACCGATCTTATCCTTAACTCCCTATCAAAGAGGTTTGATCAATTTGTAATTAATTACAACATGAATGGGATGGATAAGAGCATAGGTGAGCTTCATGGTATGCTTAGGACGGCGGAAACTAGCATGGGTAAAAGGACTTTACCCGTGTTAGCAATCGATCAAGGTGGGTCTAAAGGTAACACCTCTAAGCCAAGGGTGGCTAAGAGAAAAGGACCCGCCCATCAAGGCAAAGGGAAGGGGAAGATGGTTACCCCAACCATCAACAAGGCAAAGAAGCAAAAGGTAGCCGAGAAGGCAAACCCCAAGGAAGACCCATGTTTCGGTTGCGGTGAGATGGGTCATTGGAAGCGAAACTGTCCGGTCTATCTTAAAGAGTTGAAGGACAAGAGGGATGCAGGGCAAACCTCAGGTAATATATACATGGTATATATAGAGCTTAGTATTACTTCTTCTAATACATGGGTATTAGATACGGGATGTGGAACTCATATTTGCAATTCTTTGCAGGGGTTCAAAAGAAGTGATCATAAAGCGGGAACATCAAGTCTCTATATGGGCAATGGTGCAAAGGTGCATGTTAAAGCTCAAGGAGAATTTGTTTTGAAGCTTCCAAGTGGATTGGAGCTTATTTTAGAAAATGTTTTGTATGCACCGGATTTATGTCGAAACATTATTTCTATTTCTCGCTTAAGACAATGTGGTTTCAATGTTAATTTTATTGATGATGATATCCAATTTTCTAAAGATGATATATTCTATTTCAAGGCTACGCCTTCAAATGGAATTTATGAATTGGTTCATGATGATGCATCATCTAGTAGCTCAATATACCATACAAGCACCAAGAAACTCAAAAAGGATTTGAGTGATTCCTATTTATGGCATTGTCGCCTTGGTCACATAAACAAGAACCGAATGCATACACTTCAAAAGAATGGACTTTTGAAATCAAATGAAATGGATTCGTTTGATGTATGTGAATCTTGTTTACAAGGCAAGATGACTAAAGCACCTTTCAAAGGAACTTATGAAAGGGCTAAAGATTTATTGGGATTAATACATTCGGATGTATGTGGACCCTTTAAACCCATGACTAGGAATGGTAAAAAATACTTTGTTACTTTCATTGATGACTTTAGTCGTTTCAGATATGTCTATTTACTAAGACACAAGGACGAAACGTTTGAAGCATTCAAAGAATATCAAAACGAAGTACAAAATCAACTCAATAGGACAATCAAGGTACTTCGTACCGATAGAGGAGGTGAATACCTAAGCGATGCCTTCCAAGATCATCTTAGGAGTTGTGGGATTATCTCACAACTTACTCCACCCGGAACACCCCAACTTAATGGAGTTTCCGAAAGGAGGAACCGAACCCTAATGGATATGGTTCGATCTATGATGGCTAGAAGCTCGTTACCTCTATCATTTTGGGGTTACTGTCTAAGCTCCGCGGCTCGTATTTTAAATATGGCCCCAACCAAGAAAGTGGAACGAACTCCTCATGAGATGTGGTTTGGAAAACCTCCTTCTCTTTCATACTTGAAAGTATGGGGATGTGAAGCTTATCCTAAGCGTTATGTAGCAAATAAGCTACATGCTCGATCCACAAAGTGTATCTTCATAGGATATCCCAAAGATGACATGGGATATTACTTCTATGATCCATCCGAGCAAACGGTATTTGTAGCTCGGAAAGCGGAATTCCTTGAAACCAAGTTCCTTATGGAAGGTGATGGTGAAAGGAAAATAGATCTTGTAGAGGTACAAGATCAAGCCGATGATACACAATTGGTTGACACTAGCACTCAACATGAGGATGTTGAAAATGATCAAGTGGATGATCAAGGTACACAAGACGTTCGAAGATCTAGTAGGATTAGTAATCCTCCCGAGAGATATGGGTTTCTCGTGGATGGTTGCTATACGGTTGATTTGGATGAACCGACAAACTACAAAGATGCTTTATCAAGGATAGATAAAGATAAATGGCAGGAAGCCATGAACGCCGAGATGCAATCCATGTATGAAAACCAAGTTTGGGAACTTGTTGAGCAACCTCCTAGCTCTAAGCTAGTTGATTGCAAGTGGATTTTCAAGATGAAAACCGACATACATGGAAACTTGGATACATACAAAGCTAGACTTGTAGCAAAGGGTTTCACTCAAACTCAAGGGGTTGACTATGATGAAACCTTCTCGCCTGTGGCAATGCTAAAGTCTATTAGGATATTATTTGCCATCGCTGCTCATTATGATTACGAAATTTGGCAAATGGATGTCAAAACCGCTTTCCTAAATGGATATCTTGAGGAAGATGTCTATATGGTACAGCCCGAAGGTTTTGTCGATCCGAAAAATCCTAAAAAGGTATGCAAGTTAAAGAAATCAATCTACGGATTGAAGCAAGCATCGAGAATGTGGAATCATCGTTTTAATGAAGAGGCAAAGAAATTTGGCTTCATTAAAAATGGTGATGAAGCTTGTGTATACAAGAAGGCTAGTGGGAGCTCCATGATATTCCTTGTGCTATATGTGGATGACATATTATTATTTGGGAATGATATAACCACAATGCAAGAGGTCAAAACTTGGTTAAAAGGTTGCTTCTCCATTAAGGATCTTGGAGAAGCACAATACATATTGGGGATTGGAATCTATAGGAATAGATCCAAGAGATTGATAGGTTTAAGCCAAAGTACATACATTGATAAGGTCTTGAAAAGGTTCAAGATGGAAAACTCTAAGAAAGGTTTGGTACCTATTCAAAAGGGAACCGTTCTCAGTTCATCTCAGTGTCCTACCACGAAAGATGAACAAGAGAGAATGAAGAAAGTCCCATACGCATCTGCTATTGGGTCTATCATGTATGCAATGATATGTACTAGACCGGATGTGTCATGCGCTTTAAGCTTGACAAGTAGATATCAGAATAACCCAGGAAATGATCATTGGACTGCGGTTAAATGTATATTGAAATACCTTAGAAGGACTAAGGATATGTTTCTAATATATGGGTCTGGTGAGGAGGAACTCGTTGTAAAAGGTTACGTGGACGCGAGTTTCCAAACTGATCGAGATGACTCTCGGTCACAATCCGGTTATGTATTCATGTTAAATGGTGGTGCGGTCTCTTGGAAGAGTGCGAAACAGGAAGTTGTTGCGTTATCCACTACAGAGTCGGAGTACATTGCCGCCTCATTGGCAGCACAGGAAGCTGCATGGATGAAGAAATTCATCGACGACTTAGGAGTGGTCCCTTCCATTCAGGACCCTCTTGAGATCTTTTGTGACAACGAGGGTGCGATTGCTCAAATCAAGGAACCTCGTGCTCATCAAAAGACTCGTCACATTGAGCGGAGATTCAACTACATTAGGGATGAGGTTGAAAAAGGAAAGATATGTATTCACAAAGTTCACACAGATCAAAATGTTGCGGATCCACTCACGAAACTCTTACATGGGCCAAAACATGAGGGGCATGTTTGTGCATTAGGGCTTCGATATTCTAGTGATTGGAATTGATCTACTTTATGTATTGTAACGGAACGAATTAGTTCAAACTCATTAATATGATTATGGCATTAATTTATTTATGAGTCATGTTCCAATTTTGCATATTTTATCCATGAATAAACTATTATTCGAAATTCCGTAGTCGATCACATTTGTGGGAACAAGTGTGAGGTTTAGACTATTATGAACTTGGATTGGTATACATTCATAGGTTGAATGTGGGGCAAGGTTGCAACCAAGGTTCATAGATATTTGTGGGAAACAAATATTGGAAGACCCGCTCTCAAGAATTACTGTATAGAGCCTTTGTGGTTGATCACATGTAATCTTGAGTAAAGGCGAATATCATTTGTATCCTCTGACCTGAGATACATATTGGGTTCGGATATTCACCAAGTACTGTGCCTTGATTCTTTCCTTCGCTATTCTGAAACATGGTAGTACATAAGGAAGAACTCAGGTATATTACAAGGTGTATATCTAGGACGTATGTAGTCAAGATGGAATTTGTCCCTCTTATTCGTTGAGAGTCAGATGTCTAAGGCCTGATAAAGTTAAATCTATAAGAGAGTGGTCACTCTGTATCTCTTGGATTTGACATGACATCTAGGATGAAAGGATATATTGAAAGATTCACCTAAATCATATTCGAGATGGAACTCGAAAGGGATGATGTTATTGAATGGCACAAAGTCATAACATGTTAGGGGTGATGGACGGTGTGTTAGGCTGTATCCATCACTTGCATTAATTTCTTATGTTTCTCGTGCAAGTGGGAGATTGAAGGTATTTCGTATGCCCGAGAGACATATTAAATTAACGTGGCTAATATGTTTTGATCCAAGTCGGGTCATACCCAATAACAAACTTACCGACACCTTATTCGTATTTGATTTTAACGATTGGTTCATTGATCAAATACGCGACACTTGAACTTTAAGAAAATTGGTTTTCTTAAATATTACTTGATGTGTACATATATATAAATTATGGAATAATTTATATATTATGGATTTAATTATTTATAGGTTAAATAATTAATAAATTATGTTACATTTGTTTTATAAAATAGGTTTTATAAATGATGTACACATAATAAATAAAATGGAAGTTTTATAAAATTTATTTTATAAAATTTATTTTCTATAAAATAAAACCATTTTATTTAAATACTTGTGAGTGGCATTGGAAGTGTTGTATGCATGCTTTGACTAGGCTTTTGAGTGGTTGATTCCACATTCAAGGAGCATATGTACCAAGACACTTGCAAGACCAAGATACACATGCATTTACACATCAAGTAGCTTAAAAAAAATTCTGCATTCTCTCTCATTTTGGGGGCTGTTGGCCGTGGCCTTTTGAAGGTCAAGGAGGATTCATTTTATTTTTTTTAAAGCTCATTTCAAGTGCTAGATAAATCCTAACCAAAAGCTAGGTGTTGGTGCACAAGTTTGGGGTATCATTCTCTTGAGGTTTCAAGTTAGAGACTTGCTTTTCTACATCATCATCTTCATATTGTTCTTCACCTCCTTTTGGAGTAGGTACAACTTCATACTAGTCTTTATATACATTTTAGTGTATTATTCAAGACTAGATCTTTAATGGAATTCTTGTTTTAAAAGGTTAAGACTTTGCATGCATAAACTTTATATTGCTTCCGCTTAACATACACGAATTCATACATATTCAAAATGGGTTTTGTAACTTGTTTATGTGAAGAATTCCATCAAAAATAAACTACGAAAAACGTTGTTGCAAAACTATAACGCATTTGAAAGGTCCCTTTTTGTCCGATCTTCTCATTTTCACTCAAAATAAACAACGAAAAACGTTGTTTAAAAACTATAAGGCGTTTGAAAGGTGCGGTGTTGTCCGATCTTCTCGTTTTCTCTAAATAAACAACGAAAAATGTTATTGCAAAACTATAACATGTTTAAAAGGACCCTTTTTGTCCGATCTTCTCGTTTTCACTCAAAATAAACAACAAAAAGTATTGTTGCAAAACTATAACGCGTTTGAAAGGTCCCTTTTTGTCTGATCTTCTCGTTTTCACTCAAAATAAACAACGAAAAATGTTTTGCAAAACGATAACGCGTTTGAAAGGTCCCTTTTTGTTCGATCTTCTCATTTTCATTCAAAATAAACAACGAAAAACGTTGTTGCAAAACTATTGTAGTGACCCGAACTTTTCCATGTTTATATATATATTAAATGAAATTATTATTTACATGATTAAGTGTTTCCAACATGTTAAGCAATCAAACTTGTTAAGACTTGATTAATTGAAATAGGTTTCATATAGACAATCGACCACCCAAGTTGACCGGTGATTCACGAACGTTAAAACTTGTAAAAACTATACGATGACATATATATGGTTATATATATAGTTAACATGATTTTATTATAAGTATATATCTCATTAGGTATTTTAACAATGAGTTATATACATAAAAATGAGTCTATTAATTTAAGAAACTCGAAAACGATATATATAACGATTATCGTTATAACAACGTTTTACTAGGTACATATTATGAAGGTATTTCGTATGCCCGAGAGACATATTAAATCAATGTGGCTAATATGTTTTGATCCAAGTCGGGTCATACCCAATAACAAGTTTACCGACACCTTAAACGTATTTGATCTTAACGATTGGTTCATTAAACAAATACGCGACACTTGTACTTTAGAAAATCGGTTTTCTAAAATATCATCACTTGAGATAAGTTATTTGGATAATTTATATTTAATTATTTATGGGTTTAAATAATTATGTTATGTTATATTTTATAAAATGGTTTATAAAATTATTACAAGTAACAAATACATTTTATTTTATACATGTTTTATAAAACTTGTAACAAATTTTATAAAACATTCTTGTTACAAAATAATGCATGGATGGGCAGTTTTTTAAGACTCCTAGACAAGTCCCATGCTTAATTATTCTTGTTACTTTTGATACATAGATTCTCAAGTGCATGCTTAACATAAAGACCAAGGCTTGACTCATTTTCTAAGTGAGAGAACTAGACATTAAGCTTAAAAAAAACTGCACAAACAGCATCCTGTCTTTGCTGCTGGCCGTGGGTGTTTTAGGACCAAAGGAGGTTCTAAAATTTGTTTTGCAAGCTTGTATCAAGTGTCAAATAAAAGCCTAACCATAGAGAAAGGTGTTGGGGTTAATTGCTTGGGGTATTACACACTTGAGGCTTCAAGTTAGAAGCTAATTGTTCATCATCTTCATCATCATCTTGCAACTTGAAAACAACCCTCAATTTACTTGAGGAGGTATTAATCTTACTTCCTTTGTTCTTGTATGTAAGTATATGTTTCAAGACTTGATAACAATATGGAATTCATTAAAATGGTTTAACATATAAACTTGTTTCTACAAACAATCATGCTTCCGCTTTCTTTAACTATCATAAAATGGTTTTGTGATTAAGTTGACATTAAGAACTTGTTGTTATGATGAATTCCTTCATATTAATCATATTAAGATATTGATACACTTGGTTAATTATGTTAAATGATAAGTAAATATATTATTAAGTGTATTAACAATGAAATACATATGTAAAAATAAGACTACTAACTTAATGATTTCGAAACGAGACATATATGTAACGATTATCGTTGTAACGACATTTAACTGTATATATATATCATACTAAGATATATTATATATCATAATATCATGATAATATAACAATTTAACATCTCATTTGTTATAATAAACAATGAGTTAACAACATTCAACAAGATCGTTAACCTAAAGGTTTCAAAAAAACATTTACATATAACGACTAACGATGACTTAACGACTCAGTTAAAATGTATATACATGTAGTATTTTAATATGTATTCATACACTTTTGAAAGACTTCAAGACACTTATAAAAATACTTCTACTTAACAAAAATGCTTACAATTACATCCTCGTTCAGTTTCATCAACAATTCTACTCGTATGCACCCGTATTCGTACTCGTACAATACACAGCTTTTAGATGTATGTACTATTGGTATATACACTCCAATGATCAGCTCTTAGCAGCCCATGTGAGTCACCTAACACATGTGGGAACCATCATTTGGCAACTAGCATGAAATATCTCATAAAATTACAAAAATATGAGTAATCATGCATGACTTATTTACATGAAAATAAAATTACATATCCTTTATATCTAATCCATACACCAATGACCAAAAACACCTACAAACACTTTCATTCTTCAATTTTCTTCATCTAATTGATCTCTCTCAAGTTCTATCTTCAAGTTCTAAGTGTTCTTCATAAATTCCAAAAGTTCTAGTGAAACGTCCGCGACTAATCCTCCCGGACGAAGTCTTCAACAGTTGGTCCCATTGCGATGATCGACTCCAAGTAATGTCCTTAACATGAGCAAATGCACAGCGGAAGACTTAATTCGTACCTGAGAATAACATGCTTTAAAATGTCAACATAAAGTTGGTGAGATATATAGGTTTGTTGCTAGCAGCGTTATAACTATGGAACACAAGATTTCATATATAAACATTTTAATAAAAATATTCTAAGTGGTTGAGCACTTGGTAACCATACTTAACATTTAATCACGTCGCATATTCCCTTTATTATGAAATCTTACTACACCGTACCAAGTGTAGTCACGAAACGAAGTACTGTGCAACCGTTGAATACTGGTCGTCCAGTCCGGTTGGGGTTGTCAGGCCCGATAGATCTATCAACAGGATTTGCGTTTACAATACCGCTGTAAATATTAGTTACCAAGCTACAGGGAAGTATGCCAGTGGTACAACTCAACGTAGAATATATTTTTCAGTTACTTGTGTCCATATCGTAAAACATAAAATACATGTATTCTCATCCCGAAATATTTAGAGTTTAAAAGTGGGACTATATACTCACCTAATGTATTTTGTAGTAAAAATACATAGAACGACATTGAACAAGTATAGGGTTGGCCTCGGATTCACGAACCTATATCATTTATATATATATTAACACATATAATTAACATGTAATAATAATCAAACTAACTTATATACGTTACTTATTTAGTTTAGTAATATATTTGTTATTTCAAAGGTTATATATTTATTTTGTATATTAATATTATACACATGGTTATATTAACACATATATATATATCTATATAATTATATTGTTAAATCAAATTTTGTTATATGTAAATATTTATGTAAAAATGTTATTAGGTTTATAGTAACAATATTACGGTAATAATAATAATATTAATGTTAATGATAATAAAAATAATGTAAATAAAATTATATATAAAAATCATGCTAATGAAAATAATAATAATGATAGTAATAATTTTTAATTAAAATGTTAATTTTAATTTTAATGATAATAATAATGATAATAATAATAATAAGTAAACTACCTCAAGTAAGTAGCCCTTTAAAGGAAAATGCCCAACTCCGGGTTTAAACCCGTGACGTCCCGCTAACCCGATAACAACCTAACCATTTCTGTTTTTCTGAAACTTAATATGTTTAACCCGTAATGATTTTGATTCCCTTTTCTTCTTAATTATTCGAATATATACATTCAACCATCATCATCACTTACATCATCTATCATGATTATCTAATATTATTCATTAATCGTTTCATCTATCATGATTCATTATCATCATGCAACAATTATCATCATCATTATAAGTTATCATCCTCAACATCAACGCTTATATCATAATCACATCATCTTTTATTAATCAATCTATAAACGTGTCACCATCCTTTTCATTAACATAACCGGATCGTCATCATCACCTAGTAACCTATAACCATCATCATTAACCACCGTATTCATCATCATAATTCATCTTGTATCCTAATCATAATCATGTTTATAACTTCATCAATTTAGTCTCATAAAACCATAATTTTAACATCGTTGCCTATCCCGCTATTCATCATATCCTTAATCGAACACCATCATCAATCTTTCTTGTAAACAGCTCGATCACCTCTGGCTTGGCCCAACTCCTTCGGCCCAACATTACCAGTAAATAGACGGCCCAATTTGTGTGATTATTTTGATTCACAAGCAGCCCAATTAATCATAAACAATCAACACAGCTTGAAAGAAAAATTGATGGCTTTGGTTTTGTAACATAAATGTCACGGTAGGAGTAACAAAAAAAAAAATCCGTGTGCACTCCTCATCATGTCGTTATCATCACCTCATCATCCATATTTATCATTTCTTTATTAAAGCAAGTGGGTTATATGTTTGGAAATTGTCTGCCATAGAAGTAAAAACACGCCATTTGTTATTAAAGGGTATAGGGGTTTGTAGACTACTACCATTCAACTCTTATCACCCCAATATTGTATAACACATTCCTTTGAAAATCAAAATTTCAACGTTAAAGCAGCTTTAGCAATAACCGTTCGAAAAGGAAAAAAATAAAAAATGAAAACCTGCGTATAGTTTGATGAAGGTGATGTTGGTTTTTGGTTAGGATAATTGTCAAGCAAGTGGGTGGTGAAAGGTGGTCTTGTTGGTGATCCTTCGTGGGTCACGATGGAAGCAAAAACAGAAAGTAGTCGAGCAATTGTAGTTGTTTAATGGTTGTTCATCCGTGATTTTAGAGAGAGAGATATGTGAGAGAGTGATGGAGGAGGTGGTGATTGAAAGTGAGTGTGGCGTTCTATGGTGGTGAGGATGGTTTAACCGGTGGTTGTGGAGGTGAGTTCGATCGAATGGTAAAAAGGAGTGGAAGAAAGTATCTAAGATCAATGTAGGTGGCAGTTTACTTGCAAGGTGGCTCGTGGTGTTGGTGGTCCGATGTCTGATGGTATTTGGTTGTAAGGTGATTAAAAGAATGGTGGCGGTTTACATATAGAAAAGTGGTGGGTTTACATGATGAAAGGTCGTGATAATGGTGGTTTGATGGAAACCGTAAGCGTGGTGGTTTCGTGTTGAGGTGATTTGATCGGAACCTAAGAATATGAGATCACGATAGTTATGCATGGTGGTGTATGGAATGGTGGTGTATGGAAGAATTATGACCGGTAGTGGTCGTTGTGATCTCGGTGTCAATTGTAAATCTTGGGTAGCAACAACAAAGAATAAGAAATGGATGGTGTCTTGGTGGTCTTCCTCGACATTAGTGGCAATCAAAATGGTGACAAAGTATGTTTATGAGTACATGCTTAAGCAAGCAGAGAAAAAGAAAAAAAAATGTTTGATAATATGGATGGGAATGGTACACGATGCAAGTGAAGGGAGTAATATATATATAAAACATGTTTAGTTGTTGACTAAAGAAAACAAGTTTCATATGATAGCTGTAAAGTTATATGTGCTAGTTGTAAAGGAAATAGTAATAGTAAAGAAGTTGATTGATTGTGAGTTCGATAGAAAACATAGATCAAGACACAAAATATTTAGTACATGCATATATATATTAATTAAATGAAATAAAAACGTGGTTCTTAATAATATAAAAGAGGTATGAGCAGCCATTATTATGTTTAATTATGCCGATAGTTTATCACGGATGACTATATCGTGTTCATGAATCGTCGAGAGTTTGGTTTAAAATAAGTCGAAATTTTCCGGGTCGTTACATTACCCACCCGTTAAAGAAATTTCGTCCCCGAAATTTGATAGAGGTTGTCATGGCTAACAATAAAATATTTTCATGACGAATATGACTGATAAATAGGTTCTATCAATATTGAGTAATATGGATAAAACAATTCGATCATGCGAAGCGTACGAGTGAAGCTATCACAAATGAGTGAAATGAAGTGATTAGAGGTTCATCTTAACTTCTGACATAATCAAGGTTTATTTTCAGAATTCAAGGAATTTAGAGAAATCTTCTAATCAGAAGGAAAATGTATTAGCACGAATTTTTAACAACTGTTGGAATTACGGAAGAACAGAAATATCAAGAAAATATTTTCGTGATACGCTTAGAGATTAAGTATAATGAAAGAGTCATGTAACATGGCACATGATGATGGTAAGATCTGTGAACCATCATCACGTTTCATTAGAAATTTAGCATGACTTACTGTAATATAACCACGTTGGCCCGGCGTCATTATATTATACTAACTCATGCTTCAATTCCCTACACTTCTCAAAAATCATCCATTATTTAAACTCAAATTTTATAGAAGGATAGAAACTGAAACAGTTTCTTTTATGAGGTAACATAGATAGCACGAGAAGATAGATAATTTCGGACGAAGATATTTATGAAGATATCTTCAGAAATATAGAAGATTTTTATGACGATATGTTGAAATTTCTAGATCGAAGGATGATGAAGAAAATGTTTCCGCAAGGATTTAGAATAAGTAAGGAACAAGATATTCGTTTAAAGGTTTTAGCTGATACTGAATCATCTGGATTTGTTAAGTACAGGTTTAGTGTTTGTGATTTATCCACAGTCTCCTTCATGGTTTGCTCAATTCGTTTTCCAATACCAATTTTCTATTGAGTGTTACCAACATTCCATTCTTTTATTATCACATTTGGCCATTAAGACCATTTATAGCTTTCACTGCTTCGTCAGAATTTTCAAAGTTAACGGATCTGGGTCATCGGTTATCAAACCGAGGTGGTTTCAGGAGAATTATGTTTTTAGATGATTAAACGCTGATGGTAATATGGTGGAATGTAAAAGGTTCTCTGGTAACAATAAATGAGCACGCATATAAATCAAGGTTATAGTAAGGTTATTTCGAACGAAAAGTCGAAGTTGACTAGCTGGAGCTGTGATAAAATTGGCTAATTTGGAAAGGGGTTGCAAAGTTATTTACGGTAATAATAACGCCAAAGGAGCTAGCACAGATACGGGTTAAATGTTTACTCAGTTTCCGAGAGTTTTTCAGGTGCATAACTATATGCATCAACCTTTTCTTCCGTAGATGAAACGCGGCTGGTTCATCTTCTCGATCGAGGTGTTTTCAAGAATCATGAAAGATTTGAACGCGGATTGTAATCGTCAAGATACAAATGAGGTTTAAAATGAGATCAAGTGGCAAACTTGAAGAATTGTTTAGTTTCATATGTTATAATTAATATTTTAATTCATTTTTTTAATTGTCCAATGTTGATAGTCCCAATCGATAGTCCACAGTTAACAGTACAATAATTCATATATAATTTAATTTATAATATTCGAATTAATTAATACGTATCGTGACCCGTGTACATGTCTCAGACTCGATCACAACTCAAAGTATATATATTATTTGAGAATCAACCTCAACCCTGTATAGCTAACTCCCGCATTACTGCATATAGAGTGTCTATGGTTATTCCAAATAATATATATAGATGCGTCGATATGATATGTCAAAACCTTGTATACGTGTCCCGATATTTAAAGTGCGTAAAATAAATAACAGAAATTAAATGACGATAAATTAAATGCGTAAAGTAAATAACAGAAATTAAATGACGATAAATAAAATTGCGATAATTAAATTGCGATAAATAAAATGTAATCAGTTAGCTAGGAACAGTTAGCTGGAACAGTTAGCTGGAACAGTTAGCGTGGATTATTAACAAAAATTCAATTAGTTAACTCGTTTGTTTCTAACAAATTTTATTTTGTCCAATGTTTTCTTCATTATGCCACTTGTTGGATTCTGATAGGTCAAAATTCAAATATAAAATTTAAATGGAAATGGTTATTCTGTGGTGAATGGATACGTATATCGGTGGTTGTACATAGGATAGTAAATGACCGTTGAATCAGATTCGAAGAATGTACAGTGCAACTTATTAATGTGAAATCTAAATATTCCTCGGGTATTACCTACCCGTTAAAATATTTTCACCATTAACAGTTTGTACGAAAGAATTTTTAATTACAATCTTTATGAAAATATACATACATATATATATTTTCTTCAGATGTAATCATGGACTTTTATGAGTTAATATGATATTAACTCATCTGATTTACCGTTAGAACAAGAATATATAATCTCTAAAACATTAGAGATTACATAATCACTATGTCGAACTAAGATAAATGATGTAGAACGTCATGTAGAACGATGATTATACTCGAGGTACAGAATGAAATGTCGAAGCTGGTGACGCGGATGTTGTTCTTGGTGGTACTAGTGCTGTTGGTGCTGAGGCTGGTGATGTTACTGGTGTTGATGATACTGCTAGTGCTTGCAAATTGTGTACCGTGCTCTCTAAAGTTTGAAGGTATTTCGTATGCCCGAGAGACATATTTAATTAATGTGGCTAATATATTATGATCCAAGTCGGGTCATACCCAATAACAAACTTACCGACACCTTATTCGTCTTTGATTTTAACGATTGGTTCATTGATCAAATACGCGACACTTGAACTTCAAGAAAAATGGTTTTCTGAAATATTACTTGATGTGTATATATATATATAAATTATGGATTAATTTATATATATAACAAGAGTTTAAATTATTTATAGGTTAAATAATTTATTTTGTTATGCTACAATTTTATAAAGTTTGGTTTTATAAAAATATAAATGTACATAACAAATATATATATGGAAGTATTATAAAAGTTTTATAAAATTTAATCCTCCCATTTTATAAAACTTATTTAATAATACTTGAAAGAGAAGTGGCATGGGGAATGAGATACACATGCTTTAGACTTGGAATCTTTCACCCATACTTTCTCAATTCCATATGTAAGCATCTTGACTCTTGTAGGAACCAACACATGCAATTAACACTTCAAAATTCTGCAAAAAAACTCTCCCAACAGCTGCTGAAAGCCGTGGGGTTTAAGGGCCATAGGTGGTTCACAAATTTAATTTTTGCAAGCCATATTCAAGTGTTATCAAATCCTAACCAAAGTACAAGGTGTTGGTGCAAAGTTTGGGGTATAATCACTTGAGGTTTCATTGTTTTGGAGCTCCATTCATCATCATCATCTTCATCATCAACTACATAGCTTGGAGAAGGTATAAACACTTTACTTGCTTGTAGTTTGTAAGTATATATCACAACTTGATCCTAATTGGGATTTAACTTTAAATGGTTAAAGATTAACATGTTCTAAAATGGTAATTACATGCTTCCGCTTTTAATTGGTTCTTAAATGGTTTTAAGTATCATGAAACTTGTTAAATCCCTACAATGGTATCTAGAGCCGAAGTTGTTGAAATATGCTTCGAGATGGTTTTTGAACTCACCATAACTTTGCATTTTATGTACATGCATGATAATAAAATGCAAAAATTATTGGTTTTGGGTGGTTTGATGTCTTGGCCGAATTTGGAAGCTCCAAAAATTGGGTTTGGTTCTTCCATTTTGGTCATTTTGTTGTATGTTGAAGTTCACAATCAAGCCTTGGCCTTTTGTTTGAATGGTTGCATGTTTGGTTGAATTAATTCATTCATTTGGTATGTAATATTAATTCATTCATGTGGTTGTAATATTCATGCAATTTGGTTTGTAATATTATTCATTTGGTTATGTAATTTATTTTATATTTGGTATGTAAAATAGATTAGGTTGTATTTTCATTTTCTAGACAAAATGTATTAGGATATATTTTGTAAAATGATGAAGATGATGAAGACTTGAAGAACACATGAAGAAGCATTTGGATGCAAGATTAAGTGGGAGGTTAAAACCTCCTACTTTGTGTTATAACCCCTTAACCGGTGGCATTTGTTTTCGGCTAAACAAATGTCTACCAAAAATGGCTTGATTGTGAACATATGATTTTGCATGCGTGGTTGTTTTGTATGATTATGTGGATTGTATGTTTGTATGCTACAAGTTAATCACACAAGTTAACAACAAACTAAAATGGCAATTTAAATTGGTTAAAATTGACATTATTAACGACATGCAAAACGTCAATTTAAATGGTTAAATTAAAAACGGCTAAAAGGACATTAATAATCGGTTATTAAGAACATGATAAGGATCATACATATAAAATGGTTTATATCAAAGTAATAAAATTGGCTTTATTACATAACATGAAAATGGATTTTCAAATAAACCATACACTAAATGCATGTTGGTGTATGGTGCAAAGTTTTCTCAAACTAGAATTAACGAAAACTCAAAATCCCTTACTAACAAGGCAAACAAGTTAAACGCCTTCCTTTTTGTGGAAACACTTAGACGTATTAGGAAACTCTTGATGGGATAAAGGTCACCTAACCGTCATGAGCGAACTAATATGAATAAGGTACACTTCGCATACATGTGGGATAAAGGTCACCTAACCACTTGTATGTTAAGTCTACATGTTTACACAAGCAGGACGACTTGATTTGGGAATCATGAACTTAGGGTCACCGAAGCATGATGAACAAATAGGCGTTGATGGGATAAATATGTCATGCAAAAGGATTGCATGATCCCATAACTTAGAAGTTGCAAAAGGATTGCAATTGTCATATAATGACTACCTAGCTAAATCAAATAACGGGATAAAGGTCACCTAACCGAAATTTGATTTACCGTTGGATTCTAATATTTAATAAGTCAATTAAAATTTAAAAGGGTATTGAATGTTAAATTAAAATCGATACTTAAACGAACTTTGTTAATTTTGTAGATGGCCGCCAATAACAACAACAACATTCCAAACGCACCACTTAACCTAAACCACCTATCATTAAGGTCTCTCTTAGAGAAAGACAAACTCAACCATACCAACTTTATGGATTGGTTCCGCAATCTTCGGATTGTCCTCAAACAAGAGGATAAAATGTATGTGCTTGAAGACCCCATTCCCGATCAACCGAATGAGAATGATGTGGAGGCAATGGCCTCTTACGATAAGTATTGCCACGACTCCCTTCAAGTCTCATGCTTAATGCTTGGGACTATGATACCCGAACTCCAAAAGGATTTCGAACATCATAGTGCATACGACATGATAACGCAATTGAAGGAGATGTTCCTCCAACAAGCGCGTGTCGAGCGCTTCGAAACGGTTCGGGCGCTACATGCTTGTCGTATGGACGATACCCAATCGGTTTCATCTTATGTACTTAAGATGAAAAGCCTTATCGATCGTGCTAACCGTCTTAACCTAAACATTTCCAATGAGTTAGCCACCGATCTTATCCTTAACTCCCTATCAAAAAGGTTTGATCAATTTGTAATTAATTACAATATGAATGGGATGGATAAGAGCATAGGTGAGCTTCACGGTATGCTTAGAACGGCCGAAACTAGCATGGGTAAAAGGGCTTTACCCGTGTTAACAATCGATCAAGGTGGGTCCAAAGGTAAGACCTCTAAGCCAAAGGTGGCTAAGAGAAAAGGACCCGCCCATCAAGGCAAAGGGAAAGGGAAGATGGTTACCCCAACCATCAACAAGGCTAAGAAGCAAAAGGTAGCCGAGAAGGCAAACCCCAAGGAAGACCCATGTTTCGGTTGCGGTGAGATGGGTCATTGGAAACGAAACTGTCCGGTATATCTTAAGGAGTTGAAGGACAAGAGGGATGCAGGGCAAACCTCAGGTAATATATATATGGTATATATAGAGCTTAGTATTACTTCTTCTAATACATGGGTATTAGACACGGGATGTGGAACTCACATTTGCAATTCATTGCAGGGGTTCAAAAGAAGTAGCAAGCAAACGGGAACATCAAGTCTCTACATGGGTAATGGAGCCAAAGTGCAAGTGAAGGCTCAAGGAGACTTTGTGTTAAAACTTCCAAGTGGCTTGGAACTTATTTTGAAAGATGTTTTGTATGCACCCGATTTATGTCGAAACATTATTTCCATTTCCCGTTTGAAACAATGTGGTTTTAATCTTAATTTTGTTAATGACGATATCCATATTTATTTAGATAATGTATTCTATTTCAAGGCTTCACCTTCAAATGGAATTTATGAATTGGTTCATGATGACACATCATCTAGTAGCTCAATGTACCATACAAGCACCAAGAAACTCAAAAGGGATTTGAGTGATTCCTACTTATGGCATTGTCGCCTTGGTCACATAAACAAGAACCGAATACATACACTTCAAAAGAATGGACTTTTGAAATCAAATGAAATGGATTCGTTTGAAGTATGTGAATCTTGTTTACAAGGCAAGATGACTAAAGCACCTTTCAAAGAGACCTATGAAAGAGCTAAAGATTTATTGGGATTAATACATTCGGATGTATGTGGACCCTTTAAACCCATGACTAGGAATGGTGAAAGATACTTTGTTACTTTCTTTGATGACTTTAGTCGTTTCGGATATGTCTACTTATTAAGACATAAGGACAAAACGTTTGAAGCATTCAAAGAATATCAAAACGAAGTACAAAATCAACTCAATAGGACAATTAAGGTACTTCGTACCGATAGAGGAGGTGAATACCTAAGCGATGCCTTCCAAGATCATCTTAGGAGTTGTGGGATTATCTCACAACTTACTCCACCCGGAACACCCCAACTTAATGGAGTTTCTGAAAGGAGGAACCGAACCCTAATGGATATGGTTCGATCTATGATAGCAAGAAGCTCGTTACCTCTATCATTTTGGGGTTATTGTCTGAGCTCCGCGGCTCGTATTTTAAATATGGCCCCAACCAAGAAAGTGGAACGAACTCCTCATGAGATGTGGTTTGGGAAACCTCCTTCTCTTTCATACCTGAAAGTATGGGGATGTGAAGCTTATCCTAAGCGTTATGTAGCAAATAAGCTACATGCTCGATCCACGAAGTGTATCTTCATAGGATATCCCAAGGATGATATGGGATACTATTTCTATGATCCATCCGAGCAGAATGTATTTGTTGCTCGGAAAGCGGAATTCCTAGAAACCAAGTTCCTTATGGAAGGTGATGGTGAAAGGAAGGTAGATCTTGTAGAGGTACAAGATCAAGCCGATGATACACAATTGGTTGGCACTAGTACTCAACATGAGGATGTTGAAAGTGATCAAGTGGATGATCAAGGTACACAAGACGTTCGAAGATCTAGTAGGATTAGTAATCCTCCCGAGAGATATGGGTTTCTCGTGGATGGTTGCTACACGGTTGATTTGGATGAACCGACAAACTACGAAGATGCTTTATCAAGGATTGATAAAGATGAATGGCAGGAAGCCATGAACGCCGAGATGCAATCCATGTATGAAAACCAAGTGTGGGAACTTATTGAGCAACCTCCTAGCTCTAAGCTAGTTGATTGCAAATGGCTTTTCAAGAAGAAAACCGACATACATGGAAACTTGGATACATATAAAGCTAGACTTGTTGCAAAAGGTTTCACTCAAACTCAAGGGGTTGATTATGATGAAACTTTCTCGCCTGTGGCAATGCTAAAGTCTATTAGGATATTATTTGCCATTGCTGCTCACTACGACTATGAAATATGGCAAATGGATGTCAAAACCGCTTTCCTAAATGGATATCTTATGGAAGATGTCTATATGGTCCAGCCTGAAGGTTTTGTTGATCCAAAATATCCTAAAAGTGTATGCAAGTTAAAGAAGTCAATCTACGGATTGAAACAAGCATCGAGAATGTGGAATCATCGTTTTAATGAGGAAGCCGAGAAATTTGGCTTCATTAAAAATGGTGATGAAGCTTGTGTATATAAGAAAGCTAGTGGGAGCACTATCATATTCCTTGTACTATATGTGGATGATATATTATTATTTGGGAATGATATTACCACAATGCAAGGAGTCAAAACTTGGCTAAAGAGTTGCTTCTCCATTAAGGATCTTGGAGATGCACAATACATATTGGGGATAGGGATCTATAGGAATAGATCCAAGAGATTGATAGGTTTAAGTCAAAGTACATACATTGATAAAATCTTGAAAAGGTTCAAGATGGAAAACTCTAAGAGAGGTTTGGTACCTATTCAAAAGGGAACCGTTCTCAGTTCATCTCAGTGTCCTGCCACGAAAGATGAACAAGAGAGAATGAAGAAAGTCCCATACACATCTGCTATTGGGTCTATCATGTATGCAATGATATGTACTAGACCGGATGTGTCATGCGCTCTAAGCTTGACAAGTAGATACCAGAATAACCCAGGAAATAGTCATTGGATTGCTGTTAAAAGCATATTGAAATACCTTAGGAGGACTAAGGATATGTTTCTAATATATGGGTCTGGTGAGGAGGAACTCGCTGTAAAAGGTTACGTGGACGCGAGTTTCCAAACTGATCGAGATGACTCTCGATCACAATCCGGTTATGTCTTCATGTTAAATGGTGGTGCGGTCTCTTGGAAGAGCTCGAAACAGGAGGTTGTTGCGTTATCCACTACAGAGTCGGAGTACATTGCCGCCTCACTGGCAGCTCAAGAAGCTGCATGGATGAAGAAATTCATCGACGACTTAGGAGTGGTCCCTTCCATTCAGGACCCTCTTGAGATCTTTTGTGACAACGAGGGTGCGATTGCTCAAATCAAGGAACCTCGTGCCCATCAAAAGACTCGTCACATTGAGCGGAGATTCAACTACATAAGGGATGAAGTTGAAAAAGGAAAGATATGTATTCGCAAAGTTCATACAGATCATAATGTTGCGGATCCACTCACGAAGCTTTTACATGGGCCAAAACATGAGGGACATGTTTGTGCATTAGGTCTTCGATATTCTAGTGATTGGAATTGATCTATTTATGTATTGTAACGGAACGAATTAGTTCAAACTCATTAATATAATTATGGTATTAATTTATTTATGAGTCATGTTCCAATTTTGCATATTTTATCCATGAATAAACCATTATTCTAAATTCCGTAGTTGATCACATTTATGGGAACAAGTGTGAGGTCTAGACTATTATGAACTTGGATTGGTTAACATTCAAATGGTGAATGTGGGGCAAGGTTGCTACCAAGGTTCATAGATATTTGTGGGACACAAATATTGGAAGACCCGCTCTCAAGAATTACTGTATAGAGCCTTTGTGGTTGATCACATGTAATCTTGAGTAAAGGCGAATATCATTGTATCCTCTGACCTGAGATACATATTGGGTTCGGATATTCACCTAGTACTGTGCCTTGATTCCTTCCTTCGCTATTCTGAAACATGGTAGTACATAAGGAAGAACTCAGGTATATTACAAAGTGTATATCTAGGACGTATGTAGTCAAGATGGAATTTGTCCCTCTTATTCGTTGAGAGTCAGATGTCTAAGGCCTGAAAAGTTAAATCTATAAGAGAGTGATCACTCTGTATCTCTTGGATTTAACATGACATCTAGGACGAAAGGAAATAATGAAAGATTCACCTAATCATATTCGAGATGGGAACTCGAAAGGGATGATGTTATTGAATGGCACAAAGTCATAACATATTAGGGGTGATGGACGGTGTGTTAGGCTGTATCCATCACTTGCATTAATTTCTTATGTTTCTCGTGCAAGTGGGAGATTGAAGGTATTTCGTATGCCCGAGAGACATATTTAATTAATGTGGCTAATATATTATGATCCAAGTCGGGTCATACCCAATAACAAACTTACCGACACCTTATTCGTCTTTGATTTTAACGATTGGTTCATTGATCAAATACGCGACACTTGAACTTCAAGAAAAATGGTTTTCTGAAATATTACTTGATGTGTATATATATATATAAATTATGGATTAATTTATATATATAACAAGAGTTTAAATTATTTATAGGTTAAATAATTTATTTTGTTATGCTACAATTTTATAAAGTTTGGTTTTATAAAAATATAAATGTACATAACAAATATATATATGGAAGTATTATAAAAGTTTTATAAAATTTAATCCTCCCATTTTATAAAACTTATTTAATAATACTTGAAAGAGAAGTGGCATGGGGAATGAGATACACATGCTTTAGACTTGGAATCTTTCACCCATACTTTCTCAATTCCATATGTAAGCATCTTGACTCTTGTAGGAACCAACACATGCAATTAACACTTCAAAATTCTGCAAAAAAACTCTCCCAACAGCTGCTGAAAGCCGTGGGGTTTAAGGGCCATAGGTGGTTCACAAATTTAATTTTTGCAAGCCATATTCAAGTGTTATCAAATCCTAACCAAAGTACAAGGTGTTGGTGCAAAGTTTGGGGTATAATCACTTGAGGTTTCATTGTTTTGGAGCTCCATTCATCATCATCATCTTCATCATCAACTACATAGCTTGGAGAAGGTATAAACACTTTACTTGCTTGTAGTTTGTAAGTATATATCACAACTTGATCCTAATTGGGATTTAACTTTAAATGGTTAAAGATTAACATGTTCTAAAATGGTAATTACATGCTTCCGCTTTTAATTGGTTCTTAAATGGTTTTAAGTATCATGAAACTTGTTAAATCCCTACAAAGTTAACACTCGAGCTCGGAGTTCTTTAACTTCTTCTACTAACCCTGGTTGGTTATCAGTGTGAGGTAGAGGTCGGATATCTTCTCTAGTTCCGTTAATGGTAGCCTCAAGACGAAAAATTCTTGCAAAAAGGGTATAAACGGTGTTGCGAACAGGTTCGCCGGTGAGCGGGTCGAGCACTCCGACGTTAGGTGGTAAGTTCGGCTCGTGATATGGAATACCTTCTTTATTTCTCCATAGGGTAAGTATTTCGCGAACCCATCCCCACTTTCTAAAGAAATCACGGTAGTTGATCGGTTGGTGCGCTCCCGTCACGCTATCTTCAGAGTCAGAAGAACTTGGTCGATTCGTAGAGGCCATTGTACGCGATCACAGAAAAGATTTTTGGTATGAAAAGCTTAGTGACAGCAAATGATAGTTGGATGGTATTCTCAATGCATAATATGCCTAGATATATATAGTACCAGGATCCCTTAAATTACGGAGAAATTTACGGAAGATATCAGGCAAAGTTTACCGTAATAGATACGCTAAGATATAAATTTGTCTATACACTATCTATGCAATAAAGGCAGTAAGGCGTGTCTAGACTTATGAATGATAAGCAGGCAATTTCCTAAGGATGATAAGTAGATGATTTCCGACTAGAAATGATAAGCAAAACTTTTGACATATAGACACGGTCAAAGTCCAGACTCATTAATGTATCCTAACAACTACTAGTCAGACACACTAATGCAAGACCTGGTTCGCTAAGACCGAAGCTCTGATACCAACTGAAACGTCCGCGACTAATCCTCCCGGACGAAGTCTTCAACAGTTGGTCCCATTGCGATGATCGACTCCAAGTAATGTCCTTAACATGAGCAAATGCACAGCGGAAGACTTAATTCGTACCTGAGAATAACATGCTTTAAAATGTCAACATAAAGTTGGTGAGATATATAGGTTTGTTGCTAGCAGCGTTATAACTATGGAACACAAGATTTCATATATAAACATTTTAATAAAAATATTCTAAGTGGTTGAGCACTTGGTAACCATACTTAACATTTAATCACGTCGCATATTCCCTTTATTATGAAATCTTACTACACCGTACCAAGTGTAGTCACGAAACGAAGTACTGTGCAACCGTTGAATACTGGTCGTCCAGTCCGGTTGGGGTTGTCAGGCCCGATAGATCTATCAACAGGATTCGCGTTTACAATACCGCTGTAAATATTAGTTACCAAGCTACAGGGAAGTATGCCAGTGGTACAACTCAACGTAGAATATATTTTTCAGTTACTTGTGTCCATATCGTAAAACATAAAATACATGTATTCTCATCCCGAAATATTTAGAGTTTAAAAGTGGGACTATATACTCACCTAATGTATTTTGTAGTAAAAATACATAGAACGACATTGAACAAGTATAGGGTTGGCCTCGGATTCACGAACCTATATCATTTATATATATATTAACACATATAATTAACATGTAATAATAATCAAACTAACTTATATACGTTACTTATTTAGTTTAGTAATATATTTGTTATTTCAAAGGTTATATATTTATTTTGTATATTAATATTATACACATGGTTATATTAACACATATATATATATCTATATAATTATATTGTTAAATCACATTTTGTTATATGTAAATATTTATGTAAAAATGTTATTAGGTTTATAGTAACAATATTACGGTAATAATAATAATATTAATGTTAATGATAATAAAAATAATTTAAATAAAATTATATATAAAAATCATGCTAATGAAAATAATAATAATGATAGTAATAATTTTTAATTAAAATGTTAATTTTAATTTTAATGATAATAATAATGATAATAATAATAATAAGTAAACTACCTCAAGTAAGTAGCCCTTTAAAGGAAAATGCCCAACTCCGGGTTTAAACCCGTGACGTCCCGCTAACCCGATAACAACCTAACCATTTCTGTTTTTCTGAAACTTAATATGTTTAACCCGTAATGATTTTGATTCCCTTTTCTTCTTAATTATTCGAATATATACATTCAACCATCATCATCACTTACATCATCTATCATGATTATCTAATATTATTCATTAATCGTTTCATCTATCATGATTCATTATCATCATGCAACAATTATCATCATCATTATAAGTTATCATCCTCAACATCAACGCTTATATCATAATCACATCATCTTTTATTAATCAATCTATAAACGTGTCACCATCCTTTTCATTAACATAACCGGATCGTCATCATCACCTAGTAACCTATAACCATCATCATTAACCACCGTATTCATCATCATAATTCATCTTGTATCCTAATCATAATCATGTTTATAACTTCATCAATTTAGTCTCATAAAACCATAATTTTAACATCGTTGCCTATCCCGCTATTCATCATATCCTTAATCGAACACCATCATCAATCTTTCTTGTAAACAGCTCGATCACCTCTGGCTTGGCCCAACTCCTTCGGCCCAACATTACCAGTAAATAGACGGCCCAATTTGTGTGATTATTTTGATTCACAAGCAGCCCAATTAATCATAAACAATCAACACAGCTCGAAAGAAAAATTGATGGCTTTGGTTTTGTAACATAAATGTCACGGTAGGAGTAACAAAAAAAAAAAATCCGTGTGCACTCCTCATCATGTCGTTATCATCACCTCATCATCCATATTTATCATTTCTTTATTAAAGCAAGTGGGTTATATGTTTGGAAATTGTCTGCCATAGAAGTAAAAACACGCCATTTGTTATTAAAGGGTATAGGGGTTTGTATACTACTACCATTCAACTCTTATCACCCCAATATTGTATAACACATTCCTTTGAAAATCAAAATTTCAACGTTAAAGCAGCTTTAGCAATAACCGTTCGAAAAGGAAAAAAATAAAAAATGAAAACCTGCGTATAGTTTGATGAAGGTGATGTTGGTTTTTGGTTAGGATAATTGTCAAGCAAGTGGGTGGTGAAAGGTGGTCTTGTTGGTGATCCTTCGTGGGTCACGATGGAAGCAAAAACAGAAAGTAGTCGAGCAATTGTAGTTGTTTAATGGTTGTTCATCCGTGATTTTAGAGAGAGAGATAGGTGAGAGAGTGATGGAGGAGGTGGTGATTGAAAGTGAGTGTGGCGTTCTATGGTGGTGAGGATGGTTTAACCGGTGGTTGTGGAGGTGAGTTCGATCGAATGGTAAAAAGGAGTGGAAGAAAGTATCTAAGATCAACGTAGGTGGCAGTTTACTTGCAAGGTGGCTCGTGGTGTTGGTGGTCCGATGTCTGATGGTATTTGGTTGTAAGGTGATTAAAAGAATGGTGGCGGTTTACATATAGAAAAGTGGTGGGTTTACATGATGAAAGGTCGTGATAATGGTGGTTTGATGGAAACCGTAAGCGTGGTGGTTTCGTGTTGAGGTGATTTGATCGGAACCTAAGAATATGAGATCACGATAGTTATGCATGGTGGTGTATGGAATGGTGGTGTATGGAAGAATTATGACCGGTGGTGGTCGTTGTGATCTCGGTGTCAATTGTAAATCTTGGGTAGCAACAACAAAGAATAAGAAATGGATGGTGTCTTGGTGGTCTTCCTCGACATTAGTGGCAATCAAAATGGTGACAAAGTATGTTTATGAGTACATGCTTAAGCAAGCAGAGAAAAAGAAAAAAAATGTTTGATAATATGGATGGGAATGGTACACGATGCAAGTGAAGGGAGTAATATATATATAAAACATGTTTAGTTGTTGACTAAAGAAAACAAGTTTCATATGATAGCTGTAAAGTTATATGTGCTAGTTGTAAAGGAAATAGTAATAGTAAAGAAGTTGATTGATTGTGAGTTCGATAGAAAACATAGATCAAGACACAAAATATTTAGTACATGCATATATATATTAATTAAATGAAATAAAAACGTGGTTCTTAATAATATAAAAGAGGTATGAGCAGCCATCATTATGTTTAATTATGCCGATAGTTTATCACGGATGACTATATCGTGTTCATGAATCGTCGAGAGTTTGGTTTAAAATAAGTCGAAATTTTCCGGGTCGTTACATCTAGTTTCATAAAATCAAGAATACTTCCAAGATTGCAAGTTTACTTCCAAGTTTTCTAAATCCATTTCAAGTAATCATCCAAGATCAAGAAACCTTTGTTACTTACAGTAGGTTATCTTTCTAATACAAGGTAATAATCATATTCAAACTTTAATTCAATTTCTATAACTATAACAATATTTCGAGTGGAAATCTTACTTGAAATTGTTTTCGTGTCATGATTCTGCTTCAAGAACTTTCAAGCCATCCAAGGATCCTTTGAAGCTAGATCTATTTTTCTCATTTCTAGTAGGTTTATCCAAGGAACTTGAGGTAGTAATGATGTTCATAACATTATTCGATTCATACATATAAAGCTATCTTATTCGAAGGTTTAAACTTGTAATCACTAGAATATAGTTTAGTTAATTCTAAACTTGTTCGCAAATAAAAGTTAATCCTTCTAACTTGACTTTTAAAATCAACTAAACACATGTTCTATATCTATATGATATGCTAACTTAATGATTTAAAACCTGGAAACACGAAAAACACCGTAAAATCGGATTTACGCCGTCGTAGTAACACCGCGGGCTGTTTTGGGTTAGTTAATTAAAAACTATGATAAACTTTGATTTAAAAGTAGTTATTCTGGGGAAATGATTTTTATTATGAACATGAAACTATATCCAAAAATTAAGGTTAAACTCAAAGTGGAAGTATGTTTTCTAAAATGGTCATCTAGACGTCATTCTTTCGACTGAAATGATTACCTTTACAAAAACGACTTGTAACTTATTTTTCCGACTATAAACCTATACTTTTTCTGTTTAGATTCATAAAATAGAGTTCAATATGAAACCATAGCAATTTGATTCACTCAAAACGGATTTAAAATGAAGAAGTTATGGGTAAAATAAGATTGGATAATTTTTCTCATTTTAGCTACGTGAAAATTGGTAACAAATCTATTCCAACCATAACTTAATCAACTTGTATTGTATATTATGTAATCTTGAGATACCATAGACACGTATACAATGTTTCGACCTATCATGTCGACACATCTATATATATTTCGGAACAACCATAGACACACTATATGTGAATGTTGGAGTTAGCTATACAGGGTTGAGGTTGATTCCAAAATATATATAGTTTGAGTTGTGATCAATACTGAGATACGTATACACTGGGTCGTGGATTGATTCAAGATAATATTTATCGATTTATTTCTGTACATCTAACTGTGGACAACTAGTTGTAGGTTACTCATATTAGTTTGCTCATAATGTTTCAACCTATCATGTAGACACATCATATTAGTTTGCTCATAATGGTTAGGTGACCTTTATCCCATCATGAGTTCCCTAATACTTTTAAGTGTCACACAATAGGATGGCGTTTAACTTGTTTGCCTTGTTAATAAGGGATTTTAAGTTTTCATTAATTCTAGTTTGAGAAAACTTTTGCACCATACACTAACATGCATTTAGTGTATGGTTTATTTGAAAATCCATTTTTCATATTTTGTAATTAAGCTAATTACATGATATAAACCATTTTATACATTATGATCCTTATCATGTTCTTAATGTCCTTTTAGCCATTTCAATTTAACCGATTAAATTGTCGTTTGGTAAATTTCATGTTGTTAATAATTTAACCAATTAAATTTTAGTTTTGCTTGTGGTTAACTTGTGTGATAACTTGTTGTAGTAACATGCACAATCCACAATCATACAAGAAATTAAAACAACCACGCATGCAAAACAAATGTTCATAATCAAGCCTTTTGGTAGACATTTTGTTTAGCCGAAAACAAAATGCTACCGGTTAATGGGTAAAACACAAAGTAAGAGGTTTTAACCTCCCACTTAACCTTGCATCCACATGCTTCTTGTGTTCTTCCTTGTGATCTCCATGCATCTTCATCTTGTTACAAAATATATCCTAATACATTTTGTCTAGAAAATGAAAATACATCCTAATCTATTTTACATGCCAAATATAAAATAAATTACATAACCAAAACTAGTATTACATGCCAAATGAATAATTAATTTTACAAACCAAATTGAATGAATATTACAACCATTCAACCAAACAAATATCCATTCAAACACACATGCATACACCATAAGGTCAAGGCATTGATTGTGAACTACAATATTACAACAAATATGAACCAAATGGCAAGTCCAAAACCACTTTTGGAACCCCTCCAAATTCGGCCTAAAAGATAACCCACCCAAACCCGAACATTTTTACATTCTACTTTCATGCATGTTAATAGAATGCAAAGTTGGTGGGTTTTAAAGACCATAAATAAGAAGCATATTTCATAGACTTCGGCTCTAGATACCATTGATGGAATTTAACATCTATGTAAACAACATGTTCTTAAGTTACTTGTTCATAAAACCATTTTTATGATAGTTAAATAAAACGGAAGCATGATAATAAGTTCATGTTTATATGTTAAACCATTTAGTTAAATTCCATATTAATATCAAGTCTTGAAATATACTTACAAATAAGAATAATGGAGAAGATTATTACCTCCTCAAGTTAATTGAGGGTGATATTGAAGAAGAAGAAGATGATGGAACCTCAAGCTATTGTGTATTAACACCACCCTTGAAGTTGGCTAGACTTTAGAACTTTAACAACCTTGTTAACTAAGCTAGAAACCCACTCTTTTGCACCCTATTTTCTGGACAGCAACAAGCTCCAAGGATGATGATGAATGAAGCCTCAAAACAATGAAACCTCAAGAGATAATACCCCAAACTTGTGCACCAACACCATATACTTTGGTTAGGATTTAAAGACACTAGAATTAGCTTGCAAAAAAAAGAAATTGAACCCCTCTTCCCCTTAGAAAAGTCACGGCAGCAGCAAGCAGAAATATATGCTGTGCAGAATTTTTTTTTTTTGCAAGTAGAATATGTGTTTTGCATGTGTGTTGAAGTCCCAAGAGAGCTAGGCATGGGTATGTGAATATATTGGAAACCAAGTAGTCAAAAGCATGAGTTTATTAACCCAATATCCCCATCTCCCATGCCATATTCATTTGTTTTATAAAATAGTTTTTTTTTACAAAACTAATTTTATAAAACCCTTCTCTTATATAAACTTCCATGACATTATTATTAATTATGTACATTTTTATTTATAAAACCAATTTTATAAAATGTAACATAACTAAATTAATTATTTAACCTATAAATAATTAAATCCATATAATATGAATTATTCCATAATTCATATATATATATACATGTACACATCAAGTAGAATTTCAGAAAACCACTTTTCTTAAAGTTCAAGTGTCGTGTATTTGATCAATGATTCAATCGTTAAAATCAAATACGAATAAGGTGTCGGTAAGTTTGTTATTGGGTATGACCCGACTTGGATCATAACATATTAGCCACATTAATTGAATATGTCTCTCGGGCATACAAAATACCTTCAATCTCCCACTTGCACGAGAAACATAAGAAATTAATGCAAGTGACGGATACAGCCTAACACACCGTCCATCACCCCTAATATGTTATGACTTTGTGCCATTCAATAACATCATCCCTTTCGAGCTCCCTACTCGAACTGATATATGTAGGTGAATCTTTCATTATTTCCTTTCGTCCTAGATGTCATGTTAAATCCAAGAGATACAGAGTGATCACTCTCTTATAGATTTAACTTTTCAGGCCTTAGACATCTGACTCTCAACGAATAAGAGGGACAAATTCCATCTTGACTACATACGTCCTAGATATACACTTTGTAATATACCTGAGTTCTTCCTTATGTACTACCATGTTTCAGAATAGCGAAGGAAAGAATCAAGGCACAGTACTTGGTGAATATCCGAACCCAATATGTATCTCAGGTCAGAGGATACAATGATATTTGACTTTACTCAAGATTACATGTGATCAACCACAAAGGCTCTATACAGTAATTCTTGAGAGCGGGTCTTCCAATATTTGTTTCCCACAAATATCTATGAACCTTGGTTGCAACCTTGCCCCACATTCAACCTATGAATGTATACCAATCCGAGTTCATAATGTCTAAACCTCACACTTGTTCCACAAATGTGATCGACTACGGAAATTTAGAATAATTGCTTATTCATGGATGAAATATGCAAAATAGGAACATAACTCAAATAAATTAACACCATAGTTATATTAATGAGTTTGAATAATTTCGTTCCGGTACAATACATAAAATAGATCATATCCAATCACTAGAATATCGAAGCCCTAATGCACAAACATGTCCCTCATGTTTTGGCCCATGTTAAAGCTTCGTGAGTGGATCCGCAACATTATGATCTGTATGAACTTTGCGAATACATATCTTTCCTTTTTCAACTTCATCCCTTATGTAGTTGAATCTCCGCTCAATGTGACGAGTCTTTTGATGGGCACGAGGTTCCTTGATTTGAGCAATCGCACCCTCGTTGTCACAAAAGATCTCAAGAGGGTCCTGAATGGAAGGGACCACTCCTAAGTCGTCGATGAATTTCTTCATCCATGCAGCTTCCTGAGCTGCCAGTGAGGCAGCAATGTACTCCGACTCTGTAGTGGATAACGCAACAACCTCCTGTTTCGAACTCTTCCAAGAGACCGCACCACCATTTAACATGAAGACATAACCGGATTGTGATCGAGAGTCATCTCGGTCAGTTTGGAAACTCGCGTCCACGTAACCTTTTACAGCGAGTTCCTCCTCACCAGACCCATATATTAGAAACATATCCTTAGTCAGGCTAAGGTATTTCAATATGCTTTTAACAGCAATCTAATGACTATTTCCTGGGTTATTCTGGTATCTACTTGTCAAGCTTAGAGCGCATGACACATCCGGTCTAGTACATATCATTGCATACATGATAGACCCAATAGCAGACGCGTATGGGACTTTCTTCATTCTTTCTTGTTCATCTTTCGTGGCAGGGCACTGAGATGAACTGAGAACGGTTCCTTTTTGAATAGGTACCAAACCTCTCTTAGAGTTTTCCATCTTGAACCTTTTCAAGATTTTATCAATGTATGTACTTTGACTTAAACCTATCAATCTCTTGGATCTATTCCTATAGATCCCTATCCCCAATATGTATTGTGCATTTCCAAGATCCTTAATGGAGAAGCAACTCTTTAGCCAAGTTTTGACTCCTTGCATTGTGGTAATATCATTCCCAAATAATAATATATCATCCACGTATAGTACAAGGAACATGATAGTGCTCCCACTAGCTTTCTTATATACACAAGCTTCATCACCATTTTTAATGAAGCCAAATTTCTCGGCTTCCTCATTAAAACGATGATTCCACATTCTAGATGCTTGTTTCAATCCGTAGATTGACTTCTTTAACTTGCATACCCTTTTAGTATATTTTGGATCAACAAAACCTTCAGGCTGGACCATATAGACATCTTCCATAAGATATCCATTTAGGAAAGCGGTTTTGACATCCATTTGCCATATTTCATAGTCGTAGTGAGCAGCAATGGCAAATAATATCCTAATAGACTTTAGCATTGCCACTGGCGAGAAAGTTTCATCATAATCAACCCCTTGAGTTTGAGTGAAACCTTTTGCTACAAGTCTAGCTTTATATGTATCCAAGTTTCCATGTATGTCGGTTTTCTTCTTGAAAAGCCATTTGCAATCAACTAGCTTAGAGCTAGGAGGTTGCTCAACAAGTTCCCACACTTGGTTTTCATACATGGATTGCATCTCAGCGTTCATGGCATCCTGCCATTTATCTTTATCAATCCTTGATAAAGCATCTTCGTAGTTTGTCGGTTCATCCAAATCAACCGTATAGCAACCATCCACGAGAAACCCATATCTCTCGGGAGGATTACTAATCCTACTAGATCTTCGAACGTCTTGTGTACCTTGATCATCCACTTGATCATTTTCAACATCCTCATGTTGAGTACTAGTGCCAACCAATTGTGTATCATCGGCTTGATCTTGTACCTCTACAAGATCTATCTTCCTTTCACCATCACCTTCCATAAGGAACTTGGTTTCTAGGAATTCCGCTTTCCGAGCAACAAATACTGTTTGCTCGGATGGATCATAGAAGTAATATCCCATGTCATCTTTGGGATATCCTATGAAGATACACTTTGTGGATCGAGCATGTAGCTTATTAGCTACATAACGCTTAGGATAAGCTTCACATCCCCATACTTTTAAGTATGATAGAGAAGGAGGTTTTCCAAACCACATCTCGTGAGGAGTTCGTTCCACTTTCTTGGTTGGGGCCACATTTAAAATACGAGCCGCGGAGCTTAGACAATAACCCCAAAATGATAGAGGTAACGAGCTTCTTGCCATCATAGATCGAACCATATCCATTAGGGTTCGGTTCCTCCTTTCGGAAACTCCATTGAGTTGGGGTGTTCCGGGTGGAGTGAGTTGTGAGATAATCCCACAACTCCTAAGATGATCTTGGAAGGCATCGCTTAGGTATTCACCTCCTCTATCGGTACGAAGTACCTTAATTGTCCTATTGAGTTGATTTTGTACTTCGTTTTGATATTCTTTGAATGCTTCAAACGTTTCGTCCTTGTGTCTTAATAAGTAGACATATCCGAAACGACTAAAGTCATCAACGAAAGTAACAAAGTATCTTTCACCATTCCTAGTCATGGGTTTAAAGGGTCCACACACATCCGAATGTATTAATCCCAATAAATCTTTAGCCCTTTCATAAGTTCCTTTGAAAGGTGCTTTAGTCATCTTGCCTTGTAAACAAGATTCACATACATCAAACGAATCCATTTCATTTGATTTCAAAAGTCCATTCTTTTGAAGTGTATGCATTCGGTTCTTGTTTATGTGACCAAGGCGACAATGCCATAAGTAGGAATCACTCAAATCCCTTTTGAGTTTCTTGGTGCTTGTATGGTACATTGAGCTACTAGATAATGTGTCATCTTGAACCAATTCATAAATTCCATTTGAAGGTGAAGCCTTGAAATAGAATACATTATCTAAATAAATGTGGATATCATCATTAACAAAATTAGGATTAAAACCACATTGTTTCAAACGGGAAACAGAAATAATGTTTCGACATAAGTCGGGTGCATACAAAACATCATTCAAAATAAGTTCCAAGCCACTTGGAAGTTTTAACACAAAGTCTCCTTGAGCTTTCACTTGCACTTTAGCTCCATTCCCTATGAAGAGACTTGATATTCCCGATTGCTTGTTACTTCTTTTGAACCCCTGCAAAGAATTGCAAATATGAGTTTCACATCCCGTGTCTAATACCCATGTATTAGAAGAAGTAATATTAAGCTCAATATATACCATATATATATTACCTGAGGTTTGCCCCGCATCCCTCTTTTCCTTCAACTCCTTAAGGTAAACTGGACAGTTTCGTTTCCAATGACCCATTTCACCTCAACCGAAACATGGGTCTTCCTTGGGGTTTGCCTTCTCAGCTACCTTTTGCTTCTTAGCCTTGTTCTTGGTTGGGGTAACCATCTTCCCCTTCCCTTTGCCTTGATGGGCGGGTCCTTTTCTCTTAGCCACCTTTGGCTTAGAGGTGTTACCTTTGGATCCACCTTGATCGATTGCTAACACGGGTAAAGCCCTTTTACCCATGCTAGTTTCTGCCGTTCTAAGCATACCGTGAAGCTCACCTATGCTCTTATCCATCCCATTCATATTGTAATTAATTACACATTGATCAAACCTTTTTGATAGGGAGTTAAGGATAAGATCGGTGGCTAACTCATTGAAAATGTTTAGGTTAAGACGGTTAGCACGATCGATAAGGCTTTTCATCTTAAGTACATAAGATGAAACCGATTGGGTATCGTCCATACGACAAGCATGTAGCGCCCGAACCGTTTCGAAGCGCTCGACACGCGCTTGTTGAAGGAACATCTCCTTCAATTGAGTTATCATGTCGTATGCACTATGATGCTCGAAATCCTTTTGGAGTTCGGGAATCATAGTCCCAAGCATTAGGCATGAGACTTGAAGGGAGTCGCGGCAATACTTATCGTAAAAGGCCATTGCCTCCTCATCATCCTCATCCGGTTGATCGGGAATGGGGTCCTCAAGTACATACGCTTTATCCTCTTGTTTGAGGACAATCCGAAGATTGCGGAACCAATCCATAAAGTTGGTATGGTTGAGTTTGTCTTTCTCTAAGAGAGACCTTAATGATAGGTGGTTTAGGTTAAGTGGTGCGTTTGGAATGTTGTTGTTGTTATTGGCGGCCATCTACAAAATTAACAAAGTTCGTTTAAGTATCGATTTTAATTTAACATTCAATACCCTTTAAATCAAATTGAATTATTAAATTCTAGAATCCAACGGTAAACCAAATTTCGGTTAGGTGACCTTTATCCCGCAATTTGATTTAGCTAGGTAGTCAATAAATGACAATTGCAATCCATTTGCAACTCCTAGAGTATGGGATCATGCAATCCTTTTGCATGGCATATTTATCCCATCAACGCCTATTTGTTCCTCATGCTTCGGTGACCCTAAGTTCATGATTCCCAAATCAAGTCGTCCTATTTGTATAGACTTGTAAATTTAACATACATGTGGTTAGGTGACCTTTATCCCACAAGCATGCGAAATTTACCTTAATCATATTAGTTTGCTCATAATGGTTAGGTGACCTTTATCCCATCATGAGTTCCCTAATACTTTTAAGTGTCACACAATAGGATGGCGTTTAACTTGTTTGCCTTGTTAATAAGGGATTTTAAGTTTTCATTAATTCTAGTTTGAGAAAACTTTTGCACCATACACTAACATGCATTTAGTGTATGGTTTATTTGAAAATCCATTTTTCATGTTTTGTAATTAAGCTAATTACATGATATAAACCATTTTATACATTATGATCCTTATCATGTTCTTAATGTCCTTTTAGCCATTTCAATTTAACCGATTAAATTGTCGTTTGGTAAATTTCATGTTGTTAATAATTTAACCAATTAAATTTTAGTTTTGCTTGTGGTTAACTTGTGTGATAACTTGTTGTAGTAACATGCACAATCCACAATCATACAAGAAATTAAAACAACCACGCATGCAAAACAAATGTTCACAATCAAGCCTTTTGGTAGACATTTTGTTTAGCCGAAAACAAAATGCTACCGGTTAATGGGTAAAACACAAAGTAAGAGGTTTTAACCTCCCACTTAACCTTGCATCCACATGCTTCTTGTGTTCTTCCTTGTGATCTCCATGCATCTTCATCTTGTTACAAAATATATCCTAATACATTTTGTCTAGAAAATGAAAATACATCCTAATCTATTTTACATGCCAAATATAAAATAAATTACATAACCAAAACTAGTATTACATGCCAAATGAATAATTAATTTTACAAACCAAATTGAATGAATATTACAACCATTCAACCAAACAAATATCCATTCAAACACACATGCATACACCATAAGGTCAAGGCATTGATTGTGAACTACAATATTACAACAAATATGAACCAAATGGCAAGTCCAAAACCACTTTTGGAACCCCTCCAAATTCGGCCTAAAAGATAACCCACCCAAACCCGAACATTTTTACATTCTACTTTCATGCATGTTAATAGAATGCAAAGTTGGTGGGTTTTAAAGACCATAAATAAGAAGCATATTTCATAGACTTCGGCTCTAGATACCATTGATGGAATTTAACATCTATGTAAACAACATGTTCTTAAGTTACTTGTTCATAAAACCATTTTTATGATAGTTAAATAAAACGGAAGCATGATAATAAGTTCATGTTTATATGTTAAACCATTTAGTTAAATTCCATATTAATATCAAGTCTTGAAATATACTTACAAATAAGAATAATGGAGAAGATTATTACCTCCTCAAGTTAATTGAGGGTGATATTGAAGAAGAAGAAGAAGATGATGGAACCTCAAGCTATTGTGTATTAACACCACCCTTGAAGTTGGCTAGACTTTAGAACTTTAACAACCTTGTTAACTAAGCTAGAAACCCACTCTTTTGCACCCTATTTTCTGGACAGCAACAAGCTCCAAGGATGATGATGAATGAAGCCTCAAAACAATGAAACCTCAAGAGATAATACCCCAAACTTGTGCACCAACACCATATACTTTGGTTAGGATTTAAAGACACTAGAATTAGCTTGCAAAAAAAAGAAATTGAACCCCTCTTCCCCTTAGAAAAGTCACGGCAGCAGCAAGCAGAAATATATGCTGTGCAGAATTTTTTTTTTTTGCAAGTAGAAGATGTGTTTTGCATGTGTGTTGAAGTCCCAAGAGAGCTAGGCATGGGTATGTGAATATATTGGAAACCAAGTAGTCAAAAGCATGAGTTTATTAACCCAATATCCCCATCTCCCATGCCATATTCATTTGTTTTATAAAATAGTTTTTTTTACAAAACTAATTTTATAAAACCCTTCTCTTATATAAACTTCCATGACATTATTATTAATTATGTACATTTTTATTTATAAAACCAATTTTATAAAATGTAACATAACTAAATTAATTATTTAACCTATAAATAATTAAATCCATATAATATGAATTATTCCATAATTCATATATATATATACATGTACACATCAAGTAGAATTTCAGAAAACCACTTTTCTTAAAGTTCAAGTGTCGTGTATTTGATCAATGATTCAATCGTTAAAATCAAATACGAATAAGGTGTCGGTAAGTTTGTTATTGGGTATGACCCGACTTGGATCATAACATATTAGCCACATTAATTGAATATGTCTCTCGGGCATACAAAATACCTTCAAGTCTCACTTTTAAAATCTAATATTTTTGGGATGAGAATACATGCAGGTTTTATAAATGATTTACAAAATAGACACAAGTACGTAAAACTACATTCTATGGTTGAATTATCGAAATTGAATATGCCCCTTTTTATTAAGTCTGGTAATCTATGAATTAGGTAACAGACACCCTAATTGACGCGAATCCTAAAGATAGATCTATTGGGCCTAACAAACCCCATCCAAAGTACCGGATGCTTTAGTACTTCGAAATTTATATCATATCCGAAGGGTGTCCCGGAATGATGGGGATATTCTTATATATGCATCTTGTTAATGTCGATTACCAGGTGTTCACCATATGAATGATTTTTATCTCTATGTATGGGATGTGTATTGAAATATGAAATCTTGTGGTCTATTGTTACGATTTGATATATATAGGTTAAACCTATACCTCACCAACATTTTTGTTGACGTTTAAAGCATGTTTATTCTCAGGTGAATACTAAGAGCTTCCGCTGTTGCATACTAAAATAAGGACAAGATTTGGAGTCCATGCTTGTATGATATTGTGTAAAAACTGCATTCAAGAAACTGATTTCGATGTAACATATTTGTATTGTAAACCATTATGTAATGGTCGTGTGTAAACAGGATATTTTAGATTATCATTATTTGATAATCTACGTAAAGCTTTTTAAACCTTTATTTATGAAATAAAGGTTATGGTTTGTTATAAAAATGAATGCAGTCTTTGAAAAATGTCTCATATAGAGGTTAAAACCTCGCAACGAAATCAATTAATATGGAACGTTTTTAATCAATAAGAACGGGACATTTCAGTTGGTATCCGAGCGTTGGTCTTAGAGAACCAGAAAATTTGCATTAGTGTGTCTTATCGAGTTTGTTAGGATGCATTAGTGAGTCTGGACTTCGACCGTGTTTTCTTTAAAAATGATTGCTTAACATTTTTGTTGGAAACTATATATTATTAACATGTATATATTATGTGATATATTAATCTCTTAACATGTTTGATATTATGTGATAGATGTCTACCTCTAGCACAAATCCCATTGACTCACCTAATAATAACGAAGAGTCGAATATATATTGGACTGATTCACAAGTTCCCGAAGAAGAACCGGAAGAAGAATCAGAACCGGAAGAAGAATCAGAACCGGAAGAGGAGGAACCGAAGGAGGAAATAGAATCAGTGGGGGAAATAATAAAACGGTTAAGTAAAAGAAAATCCTCAACCAACCGACCAAGGTTAATTATGGTCAATGGTGTTTCCGCCAAGGAAGCAAAATATTGGGAGGATTACCAATTCTCCGATGAATCAGATTCCGACGAGAATTCCGATGATGTTATAGAAATTACCCCAACTGAATTTAAAAAATCAAAAGAAAATAATAAGGGAAAGGGCATAAAAATAGAGAAATCTAATTCCAACCCCGATGAACTTTATATGTATCGTCAACCCCCGAAGCCCTTAAGTTGTAACAATGACCCGGGAACCTCTAAACTACCAGGTTTTTCTAAACCGTTGTGGAAAATGACAGCTCGTATTAGGGGAACATCATATATCCCTAGAAACTTGGCAAAACGAACCAAAACCGAAGAAGAAGAAACGAGCGAGTCAGAATAAGATAGTTGTATTCGTGTGGTGTAATATATGTAATATAATGTGCTTATGCTTTATGATATATGTAAAAATTGCTTGTATTAATAAGTATTTTTTTTTATGAATCTAACTCTTGTCTCTTTTACAGTATAAAAACACAAAATGGATAGACAACCCAATATTTTAAGAGACCTACCCGGAGACATGATTGATGAAATCTTGTCTAGAGTCAGTCAGAATTCTTCGGCACAACTATTTACGGCGAAATCAGTTTGTAAGATATTCGAAGAACGTTCCAAGAATGTCTTGGTTTATAAGAGACTTTCGTTTGAAAGATGGGGGATATCACATTGGGAAACCCATAAGTTACGATGTGTTTACTAATGGTGTATCCTATCGTATACACACATAAAAGGCATAATAGTCGCATAAAAATAGCATCAGGAAGGCTGGAAACAACAGTTTTGTGGAGATTGTCCGTCCAGCGTTCTCCGCTGTACAGGCTGCTCCGTCATGCGTAAGCCCTGAAGGCCGCCTAGCGCATAAGCCCTGGCCGAAGAGCGCCACATTTAGCATAAATTTCGGAGCACATGTAACAGAACGTATCATCATTTGACACGTGTCCCCAAACAAATCTGGTAGATCTGACACTATAAATAGACCCCTTGGGTCGTCATTTTACACAAGTTCAGATATTCTGACAACTTTGAGAGCTGAGACTTCACTTCTCTTTCTCTCTCTACTTTCTCTCACTAGAAGTCATCCGGCTAGCACTCTTACGCTCTACGGACGACAGATTGATTAAACCACCCCACAAGTTTCTACACTTGTGCACCGGGTCTGCAGGGATTATTTCCCGAGGGTAAAAATCAATCGGCAACACTCCGCCCTCCTAAAAGCTAGATCACTTCTGGTCTCTTGTTGACATACTAAGCCTTACCTCATAAGGAAATAGGTGTTAACAATGGCGCCATCCACTAATACAAAGAACACACGAAACGGAAAAGGAACGAAAGCAGCTGAAGCTCCATTTGTACTTGAAGAAGTCAATTATCCATCAACTGACGACATGGTCACTGTTGAAGATGTACCTATTTCACCACTAGATGGTACGATTGAAGAAACAGTTGCTGAAACTACAGAGAGGCTTAAACATTTGGCAACTAATTCGGAGAAAAGGCCAGTAATCGAAGAAGCGACAGCTAAATGCTATTTTACGCAATGGGTTAAGAAATTATTTTGACTCAATATATCCGAATATTGGACTTCGTGATTTAGAAAAAGTAGCTAACATGCAACATAAAGAAGCATGTTATGCTTACGGATTAGTAATGTTCGCTTCTCACCAAAGTGAGAACAAGAACATCGAGCTACAACTATTAAACAAAACGTTCCCACAAGTGACGGAGTCGGTAATTAGAGTAAGAAATGAGGTTTTTAGATTGTTACGGGACTGTTGGACATTACGTAACTCTCGTCCCTTTGACGACGTTACAACACGCTGTCTTATCAACGGCCATAACGGTTATGTTCCACAAGACCAAGGATGGGAAGTAATCCTAGTAAAACTAGAATGCATGACTTGTTTCTGGACGTATGAATTACGTGTCTTTATTGCCTTTGCTGAACGACTTGTGTACTAGCTAGAATTATCTTCACAACTATCTTGTATCAAAGTTATTGTGTGCTATATTTCATGCTTTATGTAAAATAAGCGGTATTGTAAGTTTGTAAAATATTGTATAAAAGTTTGAACGCGAAATATTATTATAATCAGTTTTTCATATAGAATTGTAGTAGTTGAATTGTATATTAGCTACTAAGTATGAACTTAATGGGTAGGTACTACCCGAATTTAAACTTATAAAACGATAATATGAAGAAAAAGCTTTTATAAATGAGTTCATATTATGCTACGAAATACTATTAACTACTCTTAATATTCTGTATGATTAACTTGTTCCATTTGACTATTTTGAAGGAAATGGCACCGACTACTCGACACACCGTGAATATGAATGAAGAGGAATTCCGTACTTTTCTAGCTTCAAACATAGCCGCAGTACAGGCTGCGCTACATACCAACAATAACATTGGATCTAGCAGTACAGGAAATCGTGTAGGATGCACCTACAAAGAATTCACTGCCTGCAAACCTTTGGAATTTGATGGAACCGAAGGACCGATCGGATTGAAACGGTGGACCGAGAAGGTCGAATCGGTGTTTACCATAAGTAAGTGTACTGAAGAGGACAAAGTGAAGTACGCTACGCATACCTTCACAGGTTCTGCGTTAACATGGTGGAATACCTATCTAGAGCAAGTGGGACAAGATGATGCGTACGCACTACCGTGGTCAACATTCAAGCACTTGATGAACGAGAAGTACCGTCCCAGAACCGAGGTCAATAAGCTCAAGACAGAACTTAGAGGGTTACGAACCCAAGGATTTGATATTACCACATATGAAAGACGATTCAAAGAATTGTGCCTATTGTGTCCGGGAGCGTTCGAAGATGAGGAAGAGAAGATCGACGCGTTTGTGAAAGGATTACCGAAAAGAATCCAAGAAGATATAAGTTCACACGAGCCCGCCTCCATACAACAGGCATGTAGAATGGCTCACAAACTAGTGAACCAGATTGAAGAAAGAATTAAAGAACAGACTGCTGAAGAGGCCAATGTGAAGCAAGTCAAAAGAAAGTGGGAGGAAAACGGTGATAAGAATCACCAATACAACAACAACAGCAATTACAAAAATAATCGCAACAATTATCCCAACAATCCCAACATCAATCGCAACTACAACAAACGGCCCAACAACAACAACAACAACAACAACAACAGCAACTACAACAATCATCCCAACAACAATAATAACCGCAACAACAACAACAATCAGAAGCAGCTATGCCAAAGGTGTGAAAAGTATCACTCGGGGTTCTGCACCAAATTTTGCAACAAGTGTAAAAGAAATGGTCATAGCGCGGCGAAGTGTGAGGTCTACGGACCAGGGGTTAATAGAACGAAAGGAACAAATGGTGTCGGAACGAGTAATGGCGGAGCAAGTAGTGTCGGAGCAAGTTATGCCAATGTAGTTTGTTATAAATGTGGAAAACCGGGCCACATTATTAGAAATTGCCCGAACCAGGAGAACACGAATGGACAAGGCCGCGGAAGAGTTTTCAATATTAATGCGGCAGAGGCACAGGAAGACCCAGAGCTTGTTACGGGTACGTTTCTTATTGACAATAAATCTGCTTACGTTTTATTTGATTCGGGTGCGGATAGAAGCTATATGAGTAGAGATTTTTGTGCTAAATTAAGTTATCCATTGACGCCTTTGGATAGTAAATTTTTACTCGAATTAGCAAATGGTAAATTAATTTCAGCAGATAATATATGTCGGAATCGAGAAATTAAACTGGTTAGCGAAACATTTAAGATTGATTTGATACCAGTAGAGTTAGGGAGTTTTGATGTGATAATCGGTATGGACTGGTTGAAAGAAGTGAAAGCAGAGATCGTTTGTTACAAAAATACATTTCGCATTATACGAGAAAAAGGAAAACCCTTAATGGTGTACGGAGAAAAGGGCAACACGAAGCTACATCTTATTAGTAATTTGAAGGCACAAAAACTAATAAGAAAAGGTTGCTATGCTGTTCTAGCACACATCGAGAAAGTACAAACTGAAGAAAAGAGCATCAATGATGTTCCCATTACAAAAGAATTTCCCGATGTATTTCCGAAAGAATTACCGGAATTACCCCCACATCGATCCGTTGAATTTCAAATAGATCTTGTACCAGGAGCTGCACCAATAGCTTGTGCTCCTTACAGACTCGCACCCAGCGAGATGAAAGAACTGCAAAGCCAATTACAAGAACTTTTAGAGCGTGGTTTCATTCGACCAAGCACATCACCGTGGGGAGCTCCTGTTTTGTTTGTCAAGAAGAAAGATGGTACATTCAGGTTGTGTATCGACTACCGAGAGTTGAACAAACTTACCATCAAGAACCGCTACCCACTATTGAGAATCGACGACTTATTTGATCAACTACAAGGCTCGTCTGTTTATTCAAAGATTGACTTACGTTCCGGGTATCATCAAATGCGGGTGAAAGAAGATGATATTCCAAAGACTGCTTTCAGAACACGTTACGGTCATTACGAGTTTATGGTTATGCCGTTTGGTTTAACTAATGCACCAGCTGTGTTCATGGACCTTATGAACCGAGTGTGTGGACCATACCTTGACAAGTTTGTCATTGTTTTCATTGATGACGTACTTATTTACTCAAAGAATGACCAAGAACACGGTGAACATTTGAGAAAGGTGTTAGAAGTGTTGAGGAAGGAAGAATTGTACGCTAAGTTTTCAAAGTGTGCATTTTGGTTGAAAGAAGTTCAATTCCTCGGTCACATAGTGAACAAAGAAGGTATTAAGGTGGATCCGGCAAAGATAGAAACTGTTGAAAAGTGGGAAACCCCGAAAACTCCGAAACACATACGCCAGTTTTTAGGACTAGCTGGTTACTACAGAAGGTTCATCCAAGACTTTTCCAGAATAGCAAAACCCTTGACTGCATTAACGCATAAAGGGAAGAAATTTGAATGGAATGATGAACAAGAGAAAGCGTTTCAGTTATTGAAGAAAAAGCTAACTACGGCACCTATATTGTCATTGCCTGAAGGGAATGATGATTTTGTGATTTATTGTGACGCATCATAGCAAGGTCTCGGTTATGTATTAATGCAACGAACGAAGGTGATTGCTTATGCGTCTAGACAATTGAAGATTCACGAACAAAATTATACGACGCATGATTTGGAATTAAGCGCGGTTGTTTTTGCATTAAAGACTTGGAGGCACTACTTATATGGGGTCAAAAGTATTATATATACCGACCACAAAAGTCTTCAACACATATTTAATCAGAAACAACTGAATATGAGGCAGCGTAGGTGGATTGAATTATTGAATGATTACGACTTTGAGATTCGTTACCACCCGGGAAAGGCAAATGTGGTAGCCGATGCCTTGAGCAGGAAGGACAGAGAACCCATTCGAGTAAAATCTATGAATATAATGATTCATAATAACCTTACTACTCAAATAAAGGAGGCACAACAAGGAGTTTTAAAAGAGAGAAATTTAAAGGATGAAATACCCAAAGGATCGGAGAAGCATCTTAATATTCGGGAAGACGGAACCCGGTATAGGGCTGAAAGGATTTGGGTACCAAAATTTGGAGATATGAGAGAAATGGTACTTAGAGAAGCTCATAAAACCAGATACTCAATACATCCGGAAACGGGAAAGATGTACAAGGATCTCAAGAAACATTTTTGGTGGCCGGGTATGAAAGCCGATGTTGCTAAATACGTAGGAGAATGTTTGACGTGTTCTAAGGTCAAAGCTGAGCATCAGAAACCATCAGGTCTACTTCAATAACCCGAAATCCCGGAATGGAAATGGGAAAACATTACCATGGATTTCATCACTAAATTGCCAAGGACTGCAAGTAGTTATGATACTATTTGGGTAATAGTTGATCGTCTCACCAAGTCAGCATACTTTCTGCCAATAAGAGAAGATGACAAGATGGAGAAGTTAGCACGACTGTATTTGAAGGAAGTCGTCTCCAGACATGGAATACCAATCTCTATTATCTCTGATAGGGATGGCAGATTTATTTCAAGATTCTGGCAGACATTACAGCAAGCATTAGGAACTCGTCTAGACATGAGTACTGCCTATCATCCACAAACTGATGGGCAAAGCGAAAGGACGATACAAATGCTTGAAGACATGCTACGAGCATGTGTTATTAATTTCAGAAACAGTTGGGATCGACATCTACCGTTAGCAGAATTTTCCTACAACAACAGCTACCATTCAAGCATTGAGATGGCGCCATTTGAAGCACTTTATGGTAGAAAGTGCAGGTCTCCGATTTGTTGGAGTGAAGTGGGGGATAGACAGATTACGGGTCCGGAGATTATACAAGAAACTACCGAGAAGATCATCCAAATTCAACAACGGTTGAAAACCGCCCAAAGTCGACAAAAGAGCTACGCTGACATTAAAAGAAAAGATATAGAATTTGAAATTGGAGAGATGGTCATGCTTAAAGTTGCACCTTGGAAAGGCGTTGTTCGATTTGGTAAACGAGAGAAATTAAATCCAAGGTATATTGGACCATTCAAGATTATTGATCGTGTCGGACCAGTAGCTTACCGACTTGAGTTACCTCAACAACTCGCGGCTGTACATAACACTTTCCACGTCTCGAATTTGAAGAAATGCAAATCAACGAAAAACTTCAATTCATCGAAGAACCCGTCGAAATAATAGATCATGAGGTTAAAAGACTTAAGCAAAACAAGATACCAATTGTTAAGGTTTGATGGAATGCTCGTAGAGGACCCGAGTTCACCTGGGAGCGTGAAGATCAGATGAAGAAGAAATACCCGCATCTATTTCCAGAAGATTCGTCAACACCTTCAACAGCTTAAAATTTCGGGACGAAATTTATTTAACGGGTAGGTACTGTAGTGACCCGAACTTTTCCATGTTTATATATATTAATTGAGATTGATATTTACATGATTAAATGTTTCCAACATGTTAAGCAATCAAACTTGTTAAGACTTGATTAATTGAAATATGTTTCATATAGACAATTGACCACCCAAGTTGACCGGTGATTCACGAACGTTAAAACTTGTAAAAACTATATGATGACATATATATGGATATATATATAGTTAACATGATACTATGATAAGTAAATATATCATTAAGTATATTAACAATGAACTACATATGTAAAAACAAGACTACTAACTTAATGATTTTTAAACAAGACATATATGTAACGATTATCGTTGTAAAGACATTTAATGTATATATATCATATTAAGAGATATTAATACATGATAATATCATGATAATATAATAATTTAAAATCTCTTTTGATATTATAAACATTGGGTTAACAACATTTAACAAGATCGTTAACCTAAAGGTTTCAAAACAACACTTACATGTAACGACTAACGATGACTTAACGACTCAGTTAAAATGTATATACATGTAGTGTTTTAATATGTATTTATAGAATTTTGAAAGACTTCAATACACTTATCAAAATACTTCTACTTAACAAAAATGCTTACAATTACATCCTCGTTCAGTTTCATCAACAATTCTACTCGTATGCACCCGTATTCGTACTCGTACAATACACAGCTTTTAGATGTATGTACTATTGGTATATACACTCCAATGATCAGCTCTTAGCAGCCCATGTGAGTCACCTAACACATGTGGGAACCATCATTTGGCAACTAGCATGAAATATCTCATAAAATTACAAAAATATGAGTAATCATTCATGACTTATTTACATGAAAACAAAATTACATATCCTTTATATCTAATCCATACACCAACGACCAAAAACACCTACAAACACTTTCATTCTTCAATTTTCTTCATCTAATTGATCTCTCTCAAGTTCTATCTTCAAGTTCTAAGTGTTCTTCATATATTCTACAAGTTCTAGTTACATAAAATCAAGAATACTTTCAAGTTTGCTAGCTCACTTCCAATCTTGTAAGGTGATCATCCAACCTCAAGAAATCTTTATTTCTTACAGTAGGTTATCATTCTAATACAAGGTAATAATCATATTCAAACTTTGGTTCAATTTCTATAACTATAACAATCTTATTTCAAGTGATGATCTTACTTGAACTTGTTTTCGTGTCATGATTCTGCTTCAAGAACTTCGAGCCATCCAAGGATCCGTTGAAGCTAGATCCATTTTTCTCTTTTCCAGTAGGTTTATCCAAGGAACTTAAGGTAGTAATGATGTTCATAACATCATTCGATTCATACATATAAAGCTATCTTATTCGAAGGTTTAAACTTGTAATCACTAGAACATAGTTTAGTTAATTCTAAACTTGTTCGCAAACAAAAGTTAATCCTTCTAACTTGACTTTTAAAATCAACCAAACACATGTTATATATCTATATGATATGCTAACTTAATGATTTAAAACCTGGAAACACGAAAAATACCGTAAAACCGGATTTACACCGTCGTAGTAACACCGCGGGCTGTTTTGGGTTAGTTAATTAAAAACTATGATAAACTTTGATTTAAAAGTTGTTATTCTGAGAAAATGTTTTTTGTTATGAACATGAAACTATATCCAAAAATTATGGTTAAACTCAAAGTGGAAGTATGTTTTCTAAAATGGTCATCTAGACGTCATTCTTTCGACTGAAATGACTACCTTTACAAAAATGACTTGTAACTTATTTTTCCGACTATAAACCTATACTTTTTCTGTTTAGATTCATAAAATAGAGTTCAATATGAAACCATAGCAATTTGATTCACTCAAAACGGATTTAAAATAAAGAAGTTTTGGGTAAAACAAGATTGGATAATTTTTCTCATTTTAGCTACGTGAAAATTGGTAATAAATCTATTCCAACCATAACTTAATCAACTTGTATTGTATATTATGTAATCTTGAGATACCATAGACACGTATACAATGTTTCGACCTATCATGTCGACACATCTATATATATTTCGGAACAACCATAGACACTCTATATGTGAATGTTGGAGTTAGCTATACAGGGTTGAGGTTGATTCCAAAATATATATAGTTTGAGTTGTGATCAATACTGAGATACGTATACACTGGGTCGTGGATTGATTCAAGATAATATTTATCTATTTATTTCTGTACATCTAACTGTGGACAACTAGTTGTAGGTTACTAACGAGGACAGCTGACTTAATAAACTTAAAACATCAAAATATATTAAAAGTGTTGTAAATATATTTTGAACATACTTTGATATATATGTATATATTGTTATAGGTTCGTGAATCAACCAGTGGCCAAGTCTTACTTCCCGACGAAGTAAAAATCTGTGAAAGTGAGTATTAGTCCCACTTTTAAAATCTAATATTTTTGGGATGAGAATACATGCAGGTTTTATAAATGATTTACAAAATAGACACAAGTACGTGAAACTACATTCTATGGTTGAATTATCGAAATCGAATATGCCCCTTTTTATTAAGTCTGGTAATCTAAGAATTAGGGAACAGACACCCTAATTGACGCGAATCCTAAAGATAGATCTATTGGGCCTAATAAACCCCATCCAAAGTACCGGATGCTTTAGTACTTCGAAATTTATATCATATCCGAAGGGTGTCCCGGAATGATGGGGATATTCTTATATATGCATCTTGTTAATGTCGATTACCAGGTGTTCACCATATGAATAATTTTTATCTCTATGTATGGGATGTGTATTGAAATATGAAATCTTGTGGTCTATTATTATGATTTGATATATATAGGTTAAACCTATAACTCACCAACATTTTTGTTGACGTTTTAAGCATGTTTATTCTCAGGTGATTATTAAGAGCTTCCGCTGTCGCATACTTAAATAAGGACGAGATTTGGAGTCCATGCTTGTATGATATTGTGTAAAAACTGCATTCAAGAAACTTATTTTGTTGTAACATATTTGTATTGTAAACCATTATGTAATGGTCGTGTGTAAACAGGATATTTTAGATTATCATTATTTGATAATCTACGTAAAGCTTTTTAAACCTTTATTGATGAAATAAAGGTTATGGTTTGTTTTAAAATGAATGCAGTCTTTGAAAAACGTCTCATATAGAGGTCAAAACCTCGCAACGAAATCAATTATTATGGAACGTTTTTAATCAATAAGAACGGGACATTTCAGTATCTACAGAGATACAGGAAGTGAAGCTGACATCATCTACTGGCATTGTTTGAGAACTTTTCCAAGGCATGTGCGGAGCAGAGCTAGGCAAACGAGGTTGAAAGTTTCTGGACTAACAGGAGCACCGATAAATGCCATGGGGCAGATTCGTTTGGAAGTTGTTATGGGCACATTCCCATTGTTGAGAACGGAAACAATTGATTTCACAATCATAGATGGCAATTCTCGTTTTAATGTCCTTTTTGGAAGAACAGCTTTGGCTAAGTTTGGAGCAATAGCATCGACAGCCCATGCAGAGGTCAGATTCCCCACTCCAAATGGAGTCGCAGCCATACATTCACAGTATGTGCAACCAACAAGCGAAAGATCAACGTTTGCAAATGGGCTAGAAGGCAGAATGAATCAGAGAAGGCATGATAGGTTATTCAGCGAGGAAGAAGTTCAGGAGTTTTTCATTCCGTAAGCAAGAGTGAAGGCCGGACAGCGCTGGGCGCTCGGCATATGAAGAAGCAATTTGTCAACAAGTTATCAAGAACAGTGTTTATCTTTTCAATAAAGAGCAGTTTCATTTAGCATTTCAATAAAAGCAGTCTTTTACAATCGTTGTACTCATGCCTGTTTGGCATTTGAAGAACACATTTCGAATTATATGATGAAGCAGCGTTTATCAAACTTACTATGAACCATTGTGGTTATTTTGCAGTGCATACATTAGCAATTGCATACATTAAACATTCATGACGTACTAATTAGGCTTGATCCACCTAAAAGTTGTCATCAATCGTTTATGTACTGCACAGTACTGAACAATAATTTTATATTTTTCTTAAGCAAAGTGCTGCCCGTGACAAATGTAAAACATTACATTTATAACCTGCCCACAGAAGGATCGTATTTTTAAATACCTCCGATGGCGGAAGCTTTTGTGCCGGCCAGTAAAGGCACAAGGGATCGGCTAGAAAACGTTTAAGTTTTACTAGAACGCACCGAGGCATGATACAAAACCCAGATACTTGTCATGACAAACATTATAAAAAATTACTTCACAGAACGAAGTTATATATTTTATGTATGAAGGCAAAATAACTAGCAATTCTTCCTCATATACTTTATGACGGAAGGCGTAAGACGGAGAGTTTATTGATTTATAGTCATTCTTTTAAAACACTTCATAATTCTTCCTCATTAATTTTATGATGGAAGGCGTAATCAGACATCGTATTCATGATACTGCAAGGCATTTACGTATGAGTTACCTTATGCACTTTTCAAAATGATTTGCTCAAATTATACACTGTACAATTGTGTATAGAAATTTTATGCTCAGGTGCATAATTGATTGGTTTTAAAGCGTTATGCATAAAAATATTTGCAACAAGCATATAAGCACACATAGTCATCACAATAAAGTCAGTATATATATATATATATATATATATATATATATATATATATATATATATATATATATATATATATATATATATATATATATATATAATGTTAAAGTCAGTAAGAAGTTTATTACAAAACATTGTTTGAAATTTTTACAAAGATCAATTAAACTGCACGCCAAGCACATCTTGAGCAGAAGAGTCTTCTTTGTTGCATACTTCATCATAAACATTTATCTTCAGATTTATCAATTTGTTCTTGGCCTCATCAACTTTTTCTTGAGTACCAGGAGGCATAAGTTTGGCAATGGCAGCAGAAGGCGTTTGGTTGGGAGCAAGGCGTTTGAACAGCTTGCCGGTCACATCAGCAATAGCATGGGCGCAGGCAGCATCAACATAATCATTGTAGGGATTCCCTACAAGACTGGATCCAAGCACCTTAGCTATCAGACCTGGCACACCTTTCTTAAGCTCAGCAAAATTGCCCTCGCCTTTCTCCGCCCTCCGGAGTAGCTCAGCAGACTTCTCTCTCTCTGCACTCAGCTGTTTCTCCAGCTCACCCACTTTCACCTGCTCAGCATCCTTTTCCCCTTGCAGAACAGCAGTAACATCTTGAGCACTTTTTAACTCAACTTCTTTAGCCTTTATTATTTTCTGTGCATCATTTAAGGCACGCTCAGCATCAGCAGCTCTTTTACGAGCATTTGCACTTTTAGCTATGTCTTTACGAGCAAAGGTAAGAATATACTCTTGATGTTCCTGTAGTTGCAGCACAGAGTCCAGGTGGTTGGTTAGCAGTACATGAGCTGCCATAGTTGATTCCCTGAGTTGATGAGAACGAAGAGCAGAGAATTGGGGTTTCAGCTCAGGGATAACACAACCCTGTACATCAATAAAATTTTATGAGTTATTTCAAACAGCTCACATCAATAAATTACAAGCATATATATGCAGAGGGTCTTATCGTTCATACCTGAATAAGAGTTGCAAATTCTTTATCTTTAGTGGCGGGGTTTGCAATGATGGCTTGCAAAGCCCTCACATGAGCAGGAAGAGTTGGCTCCTGAACATTGGAGGAGGTGACAGCAGGATTAGTGATATTAGGAAGAGGAGAATCATAAGCAGAGTTGCCTTCAGGCCTATCTTCATGAAATTCAGATTCATCGAAGGGTGCAAAGTTTGGGTCAGGCATTTTCAGGCCCTTCTCTCTTTCACTTTCAAGATTCCTCTCCGGCCTCCGGTCACCGCCCTCCGTAGCCTTCCCTTGGCTATCATCCGACTCTGCTAAAATTACTAATAAAAACAAATTAGTATTATGAACAAACATAACAGTTATACGCAAGAACATGTGCATTTTCAAAAGAGAGCAGAATGGACATACTTCTCCTACGTTTTTGCTTTTTGCCCTCCTCAGTACTCTTCACCCTTTTAGAGCCTATGCTCTTCTTTCTTCTCTTTTGGGTTGGAGGAGGAGTAGGGTTGGTTTCACCCGTGATGTCAATTGATGCCGATGTTTGCTGATCGGAGGTGGTGTCATCCGTTTTCCGCTCAGTGTCTGTAAGATCAGACCCGAATTCGCTGTCTGAGCTGCTCACAGCAATTTCTTTCCCCTTTTCAGCATCAGCAGCAGCTTTAGCTTCAGCTGCAACTCTCTCCGCCTCAAGCTCTTCAACAGTTTTGTCACGAGCAGTGACCTCTACATCATCATCAAGATCAGGGGATAAAAGAGCAGAGCGGACCTGCATCACGGAGTTGCCTGCAAAGATTACACATTAATAGCAATATAAGTACACATGACAAACAATGGACAAAAATCTATATATATAATAGGATGATCATATCACATCCTACCCTGTTTTTTCTCACGAAGTACAGGCACAGAATTGCTTGGCCATTCTTGGCTCACTTTGCACAGCACAAGGATTCCCTCATACCTTTCGTATGATCTGGGTGGAATACGGAGTCCTTTCAAACTATTTACTATCCGCTGTTCTGCGGGAGAAATTTTAACACCCTTTCCTATGCCAGCATCAATAGCACCCCACTCCCGGACAACGGAGTATTCCTCCGGAATAAGAGTTTCATCAACAAAGAAAAATGGACTTTTCCAGTCCTTCAAGTTTGAAACTCTATTTAGACCAACAAAATGATTATTTTTCTTACTATCAATAGTAAGCCAGCAATCGCTAATCGTGCGGATTCTAAACAAAGAGATAAAAACATTAATGCGAGGCTTTATATTAATAGCATTGCAGTACATTTCAAAAAGGATGATTTTTCGAAGACCATGGGGATGTATCTGACTAAGACAGGCCCCGTAATATCTAAGAAGGCGAAGAAGAAAGTTAGTAAGGGGAACACGGAGGTTGCCGTGGGTAATTTGTAAAGCGTATAAAGTAATTTTTCCCTCAGGAGGGTTGTCAGTAGTTTGTCCGATGGTGGGAAGAACTGGGTTGTATTGATTGAGATGGTGAAAGGCAATCTTTAATCCATCTAAATATTCACTAGTTAATGATGAAGCCATCGTGCTAACTTCTGGAATGTTTGTAGTATTTGATGAAGAAGGCTTGGCGTGTTCTTGGCCAGTACTCCGTGAAGAAGCCATGATAATACAGTAACAGATATCAACAAGAAGAAAATAGCAGTAAGATGAAGTGTACTGACCTTGGAAGATGGTAAACCTTAAAAAGTTGAAGATTGAAGAAGGCGATGAAGATTTGGGAGAAATATGCTTTTTGGATCTTGGCAAAGGTAAAAAAGTGATGGTAACAGGGTTATGATGGTTTTTATAAGGGTTCATCGGTGCAATTTTTATGGTCATGATTGAGACACGTGTATGGGTGAGTTTAAACGAAGGGTACAAGATAACACTTTTTATAGCTGGAGGCGCGTGGATGATCTTAGCCGTAAAAAATTAATCATAACAGTGTCAGTAAAATTCGTCTGCATTTAATGCCTAAAATGTTTTCCCCGATGCAAGTGGGCAATGAACAGGCTGGTTTGGCATGCGTTATCAAAAGTTTAACAACTTAATCATTTTTCAAATGCTTAAGTCCTTAAACTGTGGGGACTTAATGGTGTATCCTATCGTATACACACATAAAAGGCATAATAGTCGCATAAAAATAGCATCAGGAAGGCTGGAAACAACAGTTTTGTGGAGATTGTCCGTCCAGCGTTCTCCGCTGTACAGGCTGCTCCGTCATGCGTAAGCCCTGAAGGCCGCCTAGCGCATAAGCCCTGGCCGGAGAGCACCACATTTAGCATAAATTTCGGAGCACATGTAACAGAACGTATCATCATTTGACACGTGTCCCCAAACAAATCTGGTAGATCTGACACTATAAATAGACCCCTTGGGTCGTCATTTTACACAAGTTCAGATATTCTGACAACTTTGAGAGATGAGACTTCACTTCTCTTTCTCTCTCTACTTTCTCTCTCTACTTTCTCTTACTAGAAGTCATCCGGCTAGCACTCTTACGCTCTACGGACGACAGATTGATTAAGCCACCCCACAAGTTTCTACACTTGTGTACCGGGTCTGCAGGGATTATTTCCCGAGGGTAAAAATCAATCGGCAACACTCCGCCCTCCTAAAAGCTAGATCACTTATGGTCTCTTGTTGACATACTAAGCCTTACCTCATAAGGAAATAGGTGTTAACATTTACTTTGACGCATATATTGCGGGGAACCCAAATGCTATTTTACGCAACGGGTTAAGAAATTATTTTGACTCAATGTATCCAAATATAGGACTTCATGATTTAGAAAAAGCGGCTAACATGCAACATAAAGAAGCATGCTATGCTTACGGGTTAGTAATGTTCGCTTCTCACCAAAGTGAGAAAAAGAATATCGGGCTACAACTATTAAACAAAACGTTCCCACAAGTGACGGAGTCGGTAATTGGGGTAAGAAATGAGGTTTTTAGGTTATTACGAGACTGTTGGTCATTACGTAACCCTCGTCCCTTTGACGACGTTACAACACGCGGTCTTATCAATGGCCATAACGGTTATGTTCCACAAGACCAAGGATGGGAAGTAGTCCTAGTAAAACCAGAATGCATGACTTGTTTCTGGACGTATGAATTACGTGTCTTTGTTGCCTTTGCTGAACGACTTGTGTACTAGCTAGAATTATCTTGACAACTATCTTGTATCAAAGTTATTGTGTGCTATATTTCATGCTTTATGTAAAATAAGCGGTATTGTAAGTTTGTAAAATATTGTATAAAAGTTTGAACGCGAAATATTATTGTAATCAGTTTTTCATATAGAATTGTAGTAGTTGAATTGTATATTAGCTACTAAGTATGAACTTAACGGGTAGGTACTACCCGAATTTAAACTTATAAAACGTTAATATGAAGAAAAAGCTTTTATAAATGAGTTCATATTATGCCACGAAATACTATTAACTACTCTTAATATTCTGCATGATTAACTTGTTCCATTTGACTATTTTGAAGGAAATGGCACCGACTACTCGACACACCGTGAATATGAATGAAGAGGAATTCCGTACTTTTCTAGCTTCAAACATAGCCGCAGTACAGGCTGCGCGCTACATACCAACAATAACTTTGGATCTAGCAGTACAGGAAATCGTGTAGGATGCACCTACAAAGAATTCACTGCCTGCAAACCTTTGGAATTTGATGGAACCGAAGGACCGATCGGATTGAAATGGTGGACCGAGAAGGTCGAATCGTTGTTTGCCATAAGTAAGTGTACTAAAGAGGACAAAGTGAAGTACGCTACGCATACCTTCACAGATTCTGCGTTAACATGGTGGAATACCTATCTAGAGCAAGTGGGATAAGATGATGCTTACGCACTACCGTGGTCAGCATTCAAGCACTTGATGAACGAGAAGTACCGTCCCAGAACCGAGGTCAATAAGCTCAAGACAGAACTTAGAGGGTTACGAACCCAAGGATTTGATATTACCACGTATGAAAGAAGATTCACAGAATTGTGCCTATTATGTCCGGGAGCATTCGAAGATGAGGAAGAGAAGATCGACGTGTTTGTGAAAGGATTACCGAAAAGAATCCATGAAGATATAAGTTCACACGAGCCCACCTCTATACAACAGGCATGTAGAATGGCTCACAAACTAGTGAACCAGATTGAGGAAAGAATTAAAGAACAGACGGCTGAAGAGGCCAATGTGAAGCAAGTCAAAAGAAAGTGGGAGGAAAACGGTGATAAGAATCACCAATACAACAACAACAATTACAATAATAATCGCAACGATTATCCCAACAATCGCAACATCAATCGCAACTACAACAAACGGCCCAACAACAACAACAACAACATCAACTACAACAATCATCCCAACAACAATAACAACCGCAACAACAACAACAATTAGAAGCAGCTATGCCAAAGGTGTGAAAAGTATCACTCGGGGTTCTGCACCAAATTTTGCAACAAGTGTAAAGGAAATGGTCATAGCGCGGCGAAGTGTGAGGTCTACGGACCAGGGGTTAACAGAACGAAAGGAACAAATGGTGTCGGAACGAGTAATGGCGGAGCAAGTAGTGTCGGAGCAAGTTATGCCAATGTAGTTTGTTATAAATGTGGAAAATCGGGCCAGATTATTAGAAATTGCCCGAACCAGGAGAACACGAATGGACAAGGCTGCGGAAGAGTTTTCAATATTAATGCAGCAGAGGCACAGGAAGACCCGGAGCTTGTTACGGGTACGTTTCTTATTGACAATAAATCTGCTTACGTTTTATTTGATTCGGGTGCGGATAGAAGCTATATGAGTAGAGATTTTTGTGCTAAATTAAGTTGTCCATTGACGCCGTTGGATAGTAAATTTTTACTCGAATTAGCAAACGGTAAATTAATTTCAGCAGATAATATATGCCGGAATCGAGAAATTAAACTGGGTAGCGAAATATTTAAGATTGATTTGATACCAGTAGAGTTAGGGAGTTTTGATGTAATCGTTGGCATGGACTGGCTGAAGAAGGTGAAAGCAGAGATCGTATGTTATAAAAATGCAATTCGCATTGTACGAGAAGAAGGAGAACCCTTAATGGTGTACGGAGAAAAGGGCAACATGAAGCTACATCTTATTAGTAATTTGAAGGCACAAAAACTAATAAGAAAAGGTTGTTATGCTGTTCTAGCACACGTCGAGAAAGTACAAACTGAAGAAAAGAGCATCAATGATGTTCCCGTCGCAAAAGAATTTCCCGATGTATTTCCGAAAGAATTACCAGGACTACCTCCACATCGATCTGTTGAATTTCAAATAGATCTTGTACCAGGAGCTGCACCAATAACTCGTGCTCCTTATAGACTCGCACCCAGCGAGATGAAAGAACTGCAAAGCCAACTGCAAGAACTATTAGAACGTGGTTTCATTCGACCAAGCACATCACCATGGGGAGCTCCTGTTTTGTTTGTTAAGAAGAAGGATGGTACATTTAGGTTGTGTATTGACTACAGAGAGTTGAACAAACTTACCATCAAAAACCGTTATCTACTGCCGAGAATTGATGACTTATTTGATCAACTACAAAGCTCGTCGGTTTATTCGAAGATCGATTTACGTTCTGGATATCATCAAATGCGAGTAAAGGAGGATGATATTCCAAAAACTTCTTTTAGGACGCGTTATGGTCATTACGAGTTTATGGTTATGCCGTTTGGATTGACTAACGCACCAGCTGTGTTCATGGACCTTATGAACCGAGTGTGTGGGCCATATCTTGACAAGTTTGTCATTGTTTTCATCGATGACATACTTATTTACTCAAAGAATGATCAAGAGCACGAACAACATTTGAGAAAAGTGCTAGAAGTATTGAGGAAAGAAAAACTGTACGGTAAGTTTTCAAAGTGTGCATTTTGGTTGGAAGAAGTTCAATTCCTCGGTCACATAGTGAACAAAGAAGGTATCAAGGTGGACCCGGCAAAGATCGAAATCGTTGAAAAGTGGGAAACCCCAAAAACTCCGAAGCATATACGTCAATTTTTAGGATTGGCTGGTTACTACAGAAGATTCATCCAAGATTTCTCCAAAATAGCAAAACCCTTGACTGCATTAACGCATAAAGGGAAGAAATTTGAATGGAAGGATGAACAAGAGGAGGCGTTTCAATTATTGAAGAAAAAGCTAACTACGGCACCTATATTGTCATTGCCTGAAGGGAATGATGATTTTGTGATTTATTGTGACGCATCAAAGCAAGGTCTCGGTTGTGTATTAATGCAATGAACGAAGGTGATTGCTTATGCGTCTAGACAATTGAAGATTCACGAGCAAAATTATACGACGCATGATTTGGAATTAGGCGCGGTTGTTTTTGCATTAAAGACTTGGAGGCACTACTTATATGGGGTCAAAAGTATTATATAAACCGACCACAAAAGTCTTCAACACATATTTAATCAGAAACAACTGAATATGAGGCAGCGTAGGTGGATTGAATTGTTGAATGATTACGACTTTGAGATTCGTTACCACCCGAGGAAGGCAAATGTGGTAGCCGACACCTTGAGCAGGAAGGACAGAGAACCCATTCGAGTAAAATCTATGAATATAATAATTCACACTAACCTTACTACTCAAATAAAGGAGGCGCAACAAGGAGTTTTCAAAGAGAGAAATTTAAAGGATGAAATACCCAAAGGATCGGAGAAGCATCTTAATATTCGGGAAGACGGAACCCGGTATAGGGCTGAAAGGATTTGGGTACCAAAATTTGGAGATATGAGAGAAATGGTACTTAGAGAAGCTCATAAAACAAGATACTCAGTACATCCTGGAACGGGGAAGATGTACAAGGATCTTAAGAAACATTTTTGGTGGCCAGGTATGAAAGCCGATATTGCTAAATATGTAGGAGAATGTTTGACGTGTTCTAAGGTCAAAGCTGAACATCAGAAACCATCAGGTCTACTACAACAACCTAAAATCCCGGAATGGAAATGGGAAACATTACCATGGATTTCAATACTAAATTGCCTAAGACTGCAAGTGGTTATGATACTATTTGGGTAATAGTTGATCGTCTCACCAAGTCAGCACACTTCCTGCCAATAAGAGAAGATGACAAGATGGAGAAGTTAGCACGACTGTATTTGAAGGAAGTCGTCTCCAGACATGGAATACCAATCTCTATTATCTTTGATAGGGATGTCAGATTTATTTCAAGATTCTGGCAGACATTACAGCAAGCATCGGGAACTCGTCTAGACATGAGTACTGCCTATCATCCACAAACTGATGGGCAGAGCGAAAGGACGATACAAACGCTTGAAGACATGCTACGAGCTTGTGTTATTGATTTTGGAAACAGTTAGAATCGACATCTACCGTTAGCAGAATTTTCCTACAACAACAGCTACCATTCAAGCATTGAGATGGCGCCGTTTGAAGCACTTTATGGTAGAAAGTGCAGGTCTCCGATTTGTTGGAGTGAAGTGGGAGATAGACAGATTACGGGTCCGGAGATAATACAAGAAACTACCGAGAAAATCATCCAAATTCAACAAAGATTGAAAACCGCCCAGAGTCGACAAAAGAGCTACGCGGACAGTAAAAGAAAAGATATAGAGTTTGAAATTGGAGAAATGGTCATGCTTAAGGTTTCACCTTGGAAAGGCATTGTTCGATTTGGTAAACGGGGGAAACTAAATCCAGGGTATATTGGACCATTCAAGATTATAGATCGTGTCGGACCAGTAGCTTACCAACTGGAGCTACCTCAACAACTCGCGGCTATACATAACACTTTCCACGTCTCAAATTTGAAGAAATGTTTTGCTAAAGAAGATCTCACTATTCCGTTGGACGAAATCCAAATCAATGAAAAACTTCAATTCATTGAAGAACCCGTCGAAATAATGGATCGTGAGGTTAAGAGACTTAAACAAAACAAGATACCGATTGTTAAGGTTCGATGGAATGCTCGTAGAGGACCCGAGTTCACCTGGGAGCGTAAAGATCAAATGAAGAAGAAATACCCGCATTTATTTCCAGAAGATACGTCAACACCTCCAACTGCTTAAAATTTCGGGACGAAATTTATTTAACGGGTAGGTGCTGTAGTGACCCAAACTTTTCCATGTTTATATATATATTAAATGAAATTGTTATTTATATGATTATGTGTTTCCAACATGTTAAGCAATCAAACTTATTAATACTTGATTAATTGAAATAGGTTTCATATAGACAATTGACCACCCAAGTTGACCGGTGATTCACGAACGTTAAAATTTGTAAAAACTATACGATGACATATATATGGTTATATATATAGTTAACATGATTTTATTATAAGTATATATCTCATTAGGTATTTTAACAATGAGTTATATACAAAAAAATGAGACTATTAATTTAAGAAACTCGAAAACGATATATATAACGATTATCGTTATAACAACGTCTTACTAGGTACATATGAACCATATTAAGATATTGATACACTTGGTTAATTATGTTAAATGATAAGTAAATATATTATTAAGTGTATTAACAATGAAATACATATGTAAAAATAAGACTACTAACTTAATGATTTCAAAACGAGACATATATGTAACGATTATCATTGTAACGACATTTAACTGTATATATATCATACTAAGATATATTATATATCATAATATCATGATAATATAACAATTTAACATCTCATTTGTTATAATAAACAATGAGTTAACAACATTCAACAAGATCGTTAACCTAAAGGTTTCAAAACAACATTTACATGTAACGACTAACGATGACTTAACGACTCAGTTAAAATGTATATACATGTAGTATTTTAATATGTATTCATACACTTTTTAAAGACTTCAAGACACTTATCAAAATACTTCTACTTAACAAAAATGCTTACAATTACATCCTCGTTCAGTTTCATCAACAATTCTACTCGTATGCACCCGTATTCGTACTCGTACAATACACAGCTTTTAGATATATGTACTATTGGTATATACACTCCAATGATCAGCTCTTAGCAGCCCATGTGAGTCACCTAACACATGTGGGAACCATCATTTGGCAACTAGCATGAAATATCTCATAAAATTACAAAAATATGAGTAATCATGCATGACTTATTTACATGAAAACAAAATTACATATCCTTTATATCTAATCCATACACCAACGACCAAAAATACCTACAAACACTTTCATTCTTCAATTTTCTTCATCTAATTGATCTCTCTCAAGTTCTATCTTCAAGTTCTAAGTGTTCTTCATTAATTCCAAAAGTTCTAGTTTCATAAAATCAAGAATACTTCCAAGATTGCAAGTTTACTTCCAAGTTTTCTAAATCCATTCCAAGTAATCATCCAAGATCAAGAAACCTTTGTTACTTATAGTAGGTTATCTTTCTAATACAAGGTAATAATCATATTCAAACTTTAATTCAATTTCTATAACTATAACAATCTTATTTCGAGTGGAAATCTTACTTGAAATTGTTTTCGTGTCATGATTCTGCTTCAAGAATTTTCAAGCCATCCAAAGTTCTTTTGAAGCTAGATCTATTTTTCTCATTTCCAGTAGGTTTATCCAAGGAACTTGAGGTAGTAATGATGTTCATAACATCATTCGATTCATACATATAAAGCTATCTTATTCGAAGGTTTAAACTTGTAATCACTAGAACATAGTTTAGTTAATTCTAAACTTGTTCGCAAATAAAAGTTAATCCTTCTAACTTGAATTTTAAAATCAACTAAACACATGTTCTATATCTATATGATATGATAACTTAATGATTTAAAACCTGGAAACACGAAAAACACCGTAAAATCGGATTTACGCCGTCGTAGTAACACCGCGGGCTGTTTTGGGTTAGTTAATTAAAAACTATGATAAACTTTGATTTAAAAGTTGTTATTCTGGGAAAATGATTTTTATTATGAACATGAAACTATATCCAAAAATTATGGTTAAACTCAAAGTGGAAGTATGTTTTCTAAAATGGTCATCTAGACGTCGTTCTTTCGACTGAAATGACTACCTTTACAAAAACGACTTGTAACTTATTTTTCTGACTATAAACCTATACTTTTTATGTTTAGATTCATAATATAGAGTTCAATATGAAACTATAGAAATTTTATTCACTCAAAACGGATTTAAAATGAAGAAGTTATGGGTAAAACAAGATTGGATAATTTTTCTCATTTTAGCTACGTGAAAATTGGTAACAAATCTATTCCAACCATAACTTAATCAACTTGTATTGTATATTATGTAATCTTGAGATACCATAGACACGTATACAATGTTTCGACCTATCATATCGACACATCTATATATATTTCGGAACAACCATAGACACTCTATATGTGAATGTTGGAGTTAGCTATACAGGGTTGAGGTTGATTCCAAAATATATATAGTTTGAGTTGTGATCAATACTGATATACGTATACACTGGGTCGTGGATTGATTCAAGATAATATTTATCGATTTATTTCTGTACATCTAACTGTGGACAACTAGTTGTAGGTTACTAACGAGGACAGCTGACTTAATAAACTTAAAACATCAAAATATATTAAAAGTGTTGTAAATATATTTTGAACATACTTTGATATATATGTATATATTGTTATAGGTTCGTGAATCAACCAGTGGCCAAGTCTTACTTCCCGACGAAGTAAAAATCTGTGAAAGTGAGTTATAGTCCCACTTGTAAAATCTAATATTTTTGGGATGAGAATACATGCAGGTTTTATAAATGATTTACAAAATAGACACAAGTACGTGAAACTACATTCTATGGTTGAATTATCGAAATCGAATATGCCCCTTTTTATTAAGTCTGGTAATCTAAGAATTAGGGAACAGACACCCTAATTGACGCGAATCCTAAAGATAGATCTATTGGGCCTATCAAACCCCATCCAAAGTACCGGATGCTTTAGTACTTCGAAATTTATATCATATCCGAAGGGTGTCCCGGAATGATGGGGATATTCTTATATATGCATCTTGTTAATGTCGATTACCAGGTGTTCACCATATGAATGATTTTTATCTCTATGTATGGGATGTGTATTGAAATATGAAATCTTGTGGTCTATTGTTACGATTTGATATATATAGGTTAAACCTATAACTCACCAACATTTTTGTTGACGTTTAAAGCATGTTTATTCTCAGGTGAATACTAAGAGCTTCCGCTGTTGCATACTAAAATAAGGACAAGATTTGGAGTCCATGTTTGTATGATATTGTGTAAAAACTGCATTCAAGAAACTGATTTCGATGTAACATATTTGTAATGTAAACCATTATGTAATGGTCGTGTGTAAAGAGGATATTTTAGATTATCATTATTTGATAATCTACGTAAAGCTTTTTAAACCTTTATTTATGAAATAAAGGTTATGGTTTGTTTTAAAAATGAATGCAGTCTTTGAAAAACGTCTCATATAGAGGTCAAAACCTTGCAACGAAATCAATTAATATGGAACGTTTTTAATCAATAAGAACGGGACATTTCAACTATAACGTGTTTGAAAGGTCCCGTTTTGTCTGATCTTCTCGTTTTCACTCAAAATAAACAACGAAAAACGTTGTTGCAAAACTATAACGCGTTTGAAAGGTGAAGTTTTGTCCAATCTTCTCATTTTCACTCAAAATAAACAACAAAAAATGTTGTTGCAAAACTATAACGCGTTTAAAATGTGCGGTTTTGTTCAATCTTCTCGTTTTCACTCAAAATATACAACGAAAAACGTTGTTGTAAAACTAAAACGCGTTTAAAAGGTCCTTTTTTGTCCGATCATCTCGTTTTCACTCAAAATAAACAACGAAAAACGTTGTTGCAAAACTATAACGCGTTTGAAAGGTCCCTTTTTGTTCGATCTTCTCGTTTTCACTCAATATAAACAACGAAAAACGTTGTTGCAAAACTATTACGCGTTCATAAGGTCTCTTTTTGTCCGATCTTCTCGTTTTCACTCAAAATAAACAACGAAAAACGTTGTTGCAAAACTATAACGCGTTTAAAAGGTCCATTTTTTTCTGATCTTCTGGTTTTCACTCAAAATAAACAACGAAAAATGTTGTTGCAAAATTATAACGCATTTGAAAGGTGCAGTTTTGTCCAATCTTCTCATTTTTACTCAAAATAAACAACAAAAAACGTCGTTGCAACATTATAACGCGTTTAAAATGTGCGGTTTTGTCCGATCTTCTCGTTTTCCCTCAAAATATACAACGAAAAACGTTGTTGTAAAACTATAACGCGTTTAAAAGGTCATTTTTTTGTCCGATCTTCTCGTTTTCACTCAAAATAAACAACGAAAAACATTGTTGCAAAACTATAACGCGTTTAAAAGGTCCCGTTTTGTCTGATCTTCTCGTTTTCAATCAAAATAAACAACGAAAAACGTTGTTGCAAAACTATAACGCGTTGGAAAGGTGCAGTTTTGTCCGATCTTCTCGTTTTCACTCAAAATAAACAACGAAAAACTTTGTTGCAAAACTATAACGCGTTTAAAAGGTGCGGTTTTGTCCGATCTTCTCGTTTTCACTCAAAATAAACAACGAAAAATGTTGTTGCAAAACTATTACGCGTTTAAAAGGTACTTTTTTGTCCGATCTTCTCTTTTTCACTCAAAATAAACAACGAAAAATGTTGTTGCAAAACTATAACGGGTTTAAAGGTCCCTTTTTGTCCAATCTTCTCGTTTTAACTCAAAATAAATAACGAAAAACGTTGTTCCAAAAGTATAACGCGTTTAAAAGGTCCCTTTTTATCAGATCTTCTCGTTCTCACTCAAAATAAACAACGAAAAATGTTGTTGCAAAACTATAACGCGTTTGAAAGATCATTTTTGTCCAATCTTCTCGTTTTCACTCAAAATAAACAACGAAAAACGTTGTTTCAAAACTATAACGCGTTTGAAAGGTGCGGTTTTGTCCGATCTTCTCGTTTTCACTCTAAAAAAAAAACATTGTTGCAAAACTATAACGCGTTTAAAAGGTCCCTTTTTGTCCAATCTTCTCGTTTTCACTCATAATAAACAACGAAAGCGTTGTTGCAAAACATTAACACGTTTGAAAGGTCCCTTTTTGTCCAATCTTCTCGTTTTCATTCAAAATAAACAACGAAAAACGTTTTGCAAAACTATAACGCATTTGAAAGGTCCCTTTTTGTTCGATCTTCTCGTTTTCACTCAAAATAAACAACGAAAAACGTTGTTGCAAAACTATAACGCGTTTAAAAGGTCCGATTTTGTCCGATGTTCTCGTTTTCACTCAAAATAAACAACGAAAAACGTTGTTTAAAAACTATAACGCGTTTAAAAGGTTCTTTTTTGTCCGATCTTCTCGTTTTCACTCAAAATAAACAATGAAAAACGTTGTTGCAAAACTATAACGCATTTAAAAGGTCCCTTTTTGTCCGATCTTCTCGTTTTCACTCAAAATAAACTACGAAAAACGTTGTTGCAAAACTATAACATGTTTAAAAGGTCCCCTTTTGTCCGATCTTCTCGTTCGCACTCAAAATAAACAACGAATAACGTTGTTGCAAAACTATAATGCGTATGAAAGGTGTGATTTTGTCCGATCTTCTCGTTTTCACTCAAAATAAACAAAAAAACGTTGTTGCAAAACTACATCGGGTTTAAAAGGTCCCTTTTTGTCCGATCTTCTCGTTTTCACTCAAAATAAACAACGAAAAGTGTTGTTGCAACACTATAACGCGTTTGAAAGGTCCCTTTTTGTCCGATTTTCTCGTTTTCACTCAAAATAAACAACGAAAAACGTTTTGCAAAACTATAACGCGTTTGAAAGGTCCCTTTTTGTTCGATCTTCTAGTTTTCACTTAAAATAAACAATGAAAAATGTTGTTGCAAAACTATAACGTTTTTAAAACGTCCCTTTTTGTCCGATCTTCTCGTTTTCACTCAAAATAAACAACGAAAAATGTTGTTACAATACTATAACGTGTTTAAAAGGTCCCTTTTTGTCCGATCTTCTCGTTTTCACTCAAAATAAATAACGAAAAACGTTGTTGCAAAACTATAACGTTTTTAAAACGTCCCTTTTTGTCCGATCTTCTCGTTTTCACTCTAAAAAAACAACGAAAAACGTTGTTGCAAAACTATAACGCGTTTGAATGGTCCCTTTTTGTCCGATCTTCTCATTTTCACTCAAAATAAACAACGAAAAACGTTGTTGCAAAACTATAACGCATTTGAAATGTGCAGTTTTGTCCGATCTTCTCGTTTTCACTCAAAATAAACAACGAAAAACGTTATTGCAAAACTATTACGCGTTTGAAAGGTGCAGTTTTGTCCGATCTTCTCATTTTCACTCAATATAAACAACAAAAAACGTTGATGCAAAACTATAACGCGTTTGAAATGTGCCGTTTTGTTCAATCTTCTCGTTTTCACTAAAAATATAGAACAAAAAACGTTGTTGTAAAACTATAACACGTTTAAAAGGTCCTTTTTTGTCCGATTTTTTCTTTTTCACTCAAAATAAATAATGAAAAACGTTGTTGCAAAACTATAACGCGTTTAAAAGGTCCCTTTTTGTCCGATCTTCTCGTTTTCACTCTAAATAAACAACAAAAAACGTTGTTGCAAAACTATAACGCGTTTGAAAGGTCTCTTTTTATCTGATCTTCTCGTTTTCACTCAAATTAAACAACGAAAAACGTTGTTGCAAAACTATTACGCGTTTAAAAGGTCTATTTTTGTCCGATCTTCTCGTTTTCACTCAAAATAAACAATGAAAAATGTTGGTGCAAAACTATAACGCGTTTAAAATGTTCTTTTTGTCAGATCTTCTCGTTTTCACTCAAAATAAACAACGAAAAACGTTGTTGCAAAACTATAACGCGTGTAAAAGGTCCATTTTTGTCTGATCTTCTCGTTTTCACTCAAAATAAACAACGAAAAACGTTGTTGCAAAAGTATAACGTGTTTGAAAGGTTTAGTTTTGTCCAATATTCTCATTTTTACTCAAAATATACAAAAAAAACGTTGTTGCAAAACTATAACGCGTTTGAAATGTGCGGTTTTGTCCGATCTTCTCGTTTTCACTCAAAATAAACAACGAAAAACGTTGTAGCAAAACTTTAACGCATTTTAATGGTCCTTTTTTGTCCGATCTTCTCGTTTTCACTCAAAATAAACAACGAAAAACGTTGTCGCAAAACTATAACGCGTTTAAAAGGTCCCGTTTTGTCTGATCTTCTCGTTTTCACTCAAAATAAACAACGAAAAACGTTGTTGCAAAACTATAACGCGTTTGAAAGGTGCAGTTTTGTCCGATCTTCTCATTTTCATTCAAAATAAACAACAAAAAACGTTGTTGCAAAACTATAATGCGTTTGAAATGTGCGGTTTTGTTCAATCTTCTCGTTTTCACTCAAAATATACAACGAAAAACGTTGTTGTAAAACTGTAACGCGTTTAAAAGGTCCTTTTTTTGTTCGATCTTCTCGTTTTCACTCAAAATAAACAACGAAAAACATTTTGCAAAACTATAACGCGTTTAAAAGGTCCAATTTTGCCCGATCTTCTCGTTTTCACTCAAAATAAACAACCAAAAACGTTGTTGCAAACTATAACGCGTTTGAAAGGTCCCTTTTGGTCCGATCTTCTCGTTTTCACTCAAAATAAACAATGAAAAATGTTGTTGCAAAACTATAACGCGTTTGAAAGGTTCATTTTTGTCCGATCTTCTTGTTTTCACTCAAAATAAACAACGAAAAATGTTGTTGCAAAACTATAACGCGTTTGAAAGGTCCCTTTTTGTCCGATCTTCTCATTCACTCAAAATAAACAACGAAAAACGTTGTTTAAAAACTATAACGCATTTGAAAGGTGCGGTTTGTCCGATCTTCTTGTTTTCTCAAAATAAACAACGAAAAACGTTGTTGCAAAACTATAACATGTTTAAAAGGTCCTTTTTTGTCCGATCTTCTAGTTTTCACTCAAAATAAACAACGAAAAATGTTGTTGCAAAACTATAACATGTTTAAAAGGTCCCTTTTTGTCCGATCTTCTCGTTTGCACTCAAAATAAACAACGAAAAAAGTTGTTGCAAAACTATAACGCGTATGAAAGGTGTGGTTTTGTCCGATCTTCTCGTTTTCACTCAAAATAAACAAAAAAAACGTTGTTGCAAAACTACATCGGGTTTAAAAGGTCCCTTTTTGTCCGATCTTCTTGTTTTCACTCAAAATAAACAACGAAAAGTGTTGTTCCAAAACTATAACGCGTTTAAAAGGCCCGATTTTGTCCGATCTTCTCGTTTTCACTCAAAATAAGCAACGCAAAACGTTGTTGCAAAACTATAATGCGTTTGAAAGGTCCCTTTTTGTCCAATCTTCTCGTTTTCACTCAAAATAAACAACGCAAAACGTTGTTGCAAAACTATAACGCGTTTGAATGGCCCCTTTTTGTCCGATCTTCACATTTTCACTCAAAATAAACAACGAAAAACGTTGTTTAAAAACTTTAACGCGTTTCAAAGGTGCGGTTTTGTCCGATCTTCTCGTCTTCTCAAAATAAACAACGAAAAACGTTGTTGCAAAACTATAACATGTTTAAAAGGTCCCTTTTTGTCCGATCTTCTTGTTTTCACTCAAAATAAACAACAAAAAACGTTATTGCAAAACTAAAATGCATTTGAAAGGTCTCTTTTTGTCCGATCTTCTCGTTTTCACTCAAAATACACAACAAAAAACGTTGTTGCAAAACTATAACACATTTCAAAGGTCCTTTTTTTGTCCGATCTTCTCGTTTTCACTCAAAATAAACAACGAAAAACGCTCTTGCAAAACTATAACGCGTTTAAAAGGTCCCGTTTTGTCTGATCTTCTCGTTTTCACTCAAAATAAACAACGAAAAATGTTGTTGCAAAACTATAACGCGTTTGAAAGGTGCAGTTTTGTCCGATCTTCTCATTTTCACTCAAAATAAACAACAAAAAACCTTGTTGCAAAACTATAATGCGTTTGAAATGTGCAGTTTTGTTCAATCTTCTCGTTTTCACTCAAAACATACAACGAAAAACGTTGTTGTAAAACTATACTTTAAAAGTGAATTGCCCCGTTCATGTTGATTATAAACATTCCATATTAATTGATTTCGTTGCGAGGTTTTGACCTCTATATGAGACGTTTTTCAAAGACTGCATTCATTTTTAAAACAACCATAACCTTTATTTTATCAATAAAGGTTTTAAAAACATTACGTAGATTATCAAATAATGATAATCTAAAATATACTATTTACACACGGCCATTACATACTGGTTTACAATAGAAATATATTACATCGACATATGTTTCTTGAATGCAGTTTTTACACAATATCATACAAACATGGACTCCAAATCTTGTCCTTATTTTAGTATGCAACAGCGGAAGCTCTTAATATTCACCTGAGAATAAACATGCTTTAAACGTCAATAAAAATGTTGGTGAGTTATAGGTTTAACCTATATATATCAAATCGTAACAATAGACCATAAGATTTCATATTTCAATACACATCCCATACATAGAGATAAAAATTATTCATATGGTGAACACCTGGTAACCGACATTCACTAGATGCATATATAAGAATATCCCCATCATCCGGGACACCCTTCGGATATGATATAAATTTCGAAGTACTAAAGCATCCTGTACTTTGGATGGGGTTTGTTAGGCCCAATAGATCTATCTTTAGGATTCGCGTCAATTAGGGTGTCTGTTCCCTAATTCTTAGATTACCAGACTTAATAAAAAGGGGCATATTCGATTTCGATAATTCAACCATAGAATGTAGTTTCACGTACTTATGTCTATTTTGTAAATCATTTATAAAACCTGCATGTACTCTCATCCCAAAAATATTAGATTTTAAAAGTGGGACTATATATCACTTTCACAGATATTTCCTTCCTCGGAAATAAGACTTGGCCACAGATCGATTCACGAACCTATACAAATATGTACATATATATCAAAGTATGATCAAAATATAATTACAACCATTTTTATTATATTTTAAAGATTTGAGTGTATTAAGTCAGTTGTCCTCGTTAGTAACCTACAACTAGTTGTCCACAGTTAGATGTACAGAAATAAATCGATATATATTATCTTGAATCAATCCATGACCCAGTGTATACACGTCTCAGGCTAGATCATAACTCTAAGTATATATATTTTTGGAATCAACCTCAACCCTGTATAGCTAACTTCAACATTACTATATATAGAGTGTCTATGGTTGTTCCAAATAATATATATAAATGGGTCGATATGATATGTAAAAATATTTGCATACGTGTCTATGGTATCCCAAGATTATATAATATATTAGAATACATGTATAATACAATATAAGTTCGCTAGGATATGATTTGTATAGATTTGTTAAACATTTCACGTAGCTAAAAAGATCAAAAATATCCAATCTTGTTTTACCCATAACTTCTTCATTTTAAATTCGTTTTGAGTGAATCAAATTGATATGGTTTCATATTGAACTCTATTTTAAGAATCAAAACAGAAAAAGTATAGGTTTATATTCAAAAATTTAAGTTACATGTCAATTACTAAAGAGGTAGTCATTTCCGTCGAAAGAACGACATCTTGATGACCATTTTGAAAAACATACTTTCACTTTGAGTTTAACCAAGATTTTTGGATATAGTTTCATGATCATATGAAAAATCATTTTCCCAGAAGAACAACTTTTAAATCAAAGTTTATCATAGTTTTTAATTATCCAAACCAAAACAGCCCCCAGTTTCACTACGACGGCGTATATCCGATTTTATGGTGTTCATCGTGTTTCCAGGTTTTAAATCATTAAGTTAGCATATCATATAGATATAGAACATGTGTTTAGTTGATTTTAAAAGTCAAGTTAGAAGGATTAACTTTTGTTTGCAAACAAGTTTAGAATTAACTAAACTATGTTCTAATAATTACAAGTTTAAACCTTCGAATAAGATAGCTTTATATGTATGAATCGAATGATGTTATGAACATCATTACTACCTCAAGTTTTCTGGATAAAACTACTGGAAATGAGAAAAATGGATCTAGCTTCAAAGGATCCTTGGATGGCTTGAAAGTTCTTGAAGCAGAATCATGACACGAAAACAGTTCAAGTAAGATTTTCACTCCAAATAAGATTGTTATAGTTGTAGAAATTGAATCAAAGTTTGAATATAAATATTACCTTGAATTAGAAAGATAACCTTCTGTAAATAACAAAGGTTCCTTGATCTTAGATGATTACTTGGAATGGATTAGAAAGCTTGGAAGTAAACTTGCAAACTTGGTAGTATTCTTGATTTTTATGAAACTATACTTATGGAATTTATGAAGAACACTTAGAACTTGAAGATGGAACTTGAGAGAGATCAATTAGATGAAGAAAATTGAAGAATGAAAGTATTTGTAGGTGTTTTTGGTCGTTGGTATATGGATTAGATATAAAGGATATGTAATTTTGTTTTCAAGTAAATAAGTCATGAATGATTACTAATATTTTTGTAATTTTATGACATATTTCATGCTAGTTGCCAAATGATGGTTCCCACATGTGTTAGGTGACTCACATGGGCTGCTAAGAGCTGATCATTAGAGTGTATATACCAATAGTACATACATCTAAAAGCTGTGTATTGTACGAGTACGAATACGGGTGCATACGAGTAGAATTGTTGATGAAAATGAACGAGGATGTAATTGTAAGCATTTTTGTTAAGTAGAAGTACTTTGATATATGTCTTGAAGTCTTTCAAAAGTGTAAGAATACATATCAAAACACAACATGTATATACATTCTAATGGAGTCGTTAAGTCTTCGTTAGTCGTTACATGTAAGTGTTGTTTTGAAACCTTTAAGTTAATGATCTCAATTAATGTTGTTAACCCAATGTTTATTATATCAAATGAGATGTTAAATTATTATATTATCATGATATTATGATGTATGAATATCTCTTAATATGATATATACATTAAAATATCGTTACAACGATAATCGTTACATATAAGTCTCGTTTCGTAATTCTTGAGTTAGTAGTCTTGTTTTTACATATGTAGTTCATTGTTAACACACTTAATGATATATTTAAATATCATTTTATCATGTTAAATATGGTGTATCAATATCTTAATATGATACATATGTATTTAGTAGACGTTATCATAATGATAATCGTTATATATATCATTTCGACTTTCTTAACTTAGTAATCTCATTTCTTATGTATATCACACATTGTTAATATATTTAGTGAGATACTTACTCATCATAATCTTATGTCAACCATATCTATATGTTTATATATACCACAACATGTAGTTTTTACAATTTTGTAACGTTCGTGAATCGCCGGTCAACTTGGGTGATCAATTGTCTATATGAAACTTATTTCATTTAATCAAGTCTTAACAAGTTTGATTGCTTAACACGTTGGAAACATTTAGTCATGTAAATATCAATCTCAATTAATATATATAAACATGGAAAAGTTCGGGTCAATACAAAAAGGTCATTTTTTGTCCGATCTTCTCGTTTTCACTCAAAATAAACAATAAAAAACGTTGTTGCAAAACTATAACGCGTTTAAAAGGTCCCTTTTTGTCAGATCTTCTCGTTTTCACTCAAAATAAACAACGAAAAACGTTGTTGCAAATCTATAACGTGTTTGAAAGGTCCTTTTTGTTCGATCTTCTCGTTTTCACTCAAAATAAACAACGAAAAACGTTGTTGTAAAACTATAACGTGTTTAAAAGGTGCGGTTTTGTCTGATCTTCTCATTTTCACTTAAAATAAACAGCGAAAAATGTTGTTGCAAAACTATTACGCGTTTAAAAGGTCCTTTTTTGTCCGATCTTCTCGTTTTCACTAAAAATAAACAACGAAAAATGTTGTTGCAAAACTATAACGGGTTTAAAAGGTCCCTTTTTGTCTGATCTTCTCATTTTAACTCAAAATAAACAACGAAAAATGTTGTTCCTAAACTATAACGCGTTTAAAAGGTCCCTTTTTATCCAATCTTCTCGTTTTCACTCAAAATAAACAACGCAAAACGTTGTTGCAAAACTATAACGCGTTTGAAAGGTCCCTTTTTGTCCGACCTTCACATTTTCACTCAAAATAAACAACGAAAAACGTTGTTTAAAAACTATAACGCGTTTGAAAGGTGCGGTGTTGTCCGATCTTCTCGTTTTCTCTAAATAAACAACGAAAAACGTTATTGCAAAACTATAACATGTTTAAAAGGACCCTTTTTGTCCGATCTTCTCGTTTTCACTCAAAATAAACAATAAAAAGTGTTGTTGCAAAACTATAACGCATTTGAGAGGTCCCTTTTTGTCTGATCTTCTCGTTTTCACTCAAAATAAACAACGAAAAACGATTTGCATAAAACTATAACGCGTTTGAAAGGTCACTTTTTGTTCGATCTTCTCGTTTTCACTCAAAATAAACAACGAAAAACGTTGTTGCAAAACTATAACGCGTTTGAAAGGTGAAGTTTTGTCCGATCTTCTCATTTTCACTCAAAATAAACAACAAAAATGTTGTTGCAAAACTATAACGCGTTTAAAATGTGCGGTTTTGTTCAATCTTCTCATTTTCACTCAAAATATACAAAGAAAAATGTTGTTGTAAAACTAAAACGCGTTTAAATGGTCCTTTTTTGTCCGATCATCTCGTTTTCACTCAAAATAAACAACGAAAAACGTTGTTACAAAACTATAACGCGTTTGAAAGGTCCCTTTTTGTTCGATCTTCTCGTTTTCACTCAATATAAACAACGAAAAACGTTGTTGCAAAACTATTACGCGTTTAAAAGGTCCTTTTTTGTCCGATCTTCTCGCTTTCACTCAAAATAAACAACGAAAAACGTTGTTGCAAAACTATAATGCGTTTAAAAGGTCCATTTTTGTCTGATCTTCTGGTTTTCACTCAAAATAAACAACAAAAAAGGTCGTTGCAACACTATAACGCGTTTAAAATGTGCGGTTTTGTCCGATCTTCTCGTTTTCGCTCAAAATATACAACGAAAAACGTTGTTGTAAAACTATAACGCGTTTAAAAGGTCATTTTTGAAATGTCCCGTTCTTATTGATTAAAAACGTTCCATATTAATTGATTTCGTTGCGAGGTTTTGACCTCTATATGAGACGTTTTTCAAAGACTGCATTCATTTTAAAACAAACCATAACCTTTATTTCATCAATAAAGGTTTAAAAAGCTTTACGTAGATTATCAAATAATGATAATCTAAAATATCCTGTTTACACACGACCATTACATAATGGTTTACAATACAAATATGTTACAACAAAATAAGTTTCTTGAATGCAGTTTTTACACAATATCATACAAGCATGGACTCCAAATCTCGTCCTTATTTAAGTATGCGACAGCAGAAGCTCTTAATAATCACCTGAGAATAAACATGCTTAAAACGTCAACAAAATTGTTGGTGAGTTATAGGTTTAACCTATATATATCAAATCATAATAATAGACCACAAGATTTCATATTTCAATACACATCCCATACATAGAGATAAAAATCATTCATATGGTGAACACCTGGTAACCGACATTAACAAGATGCATATATAAGAATATCCCCATCATTCCGGGACACCCTTCGGATATGATATAAATTTCGAAGTACTAAAGCATCCGGTACTTTGGATGGGGTTTGTTAGGCCCAATAGATCTATCTTTAGAATTCGCGTCAATTAGGGTGTCTGTTCCCTAATTCTTAGATTACCAGACTTAATAAAAAGGGGCATATTCGATTTCGATAATTCAACCATAGAATGTAGTTTCACGTACTTGTGTCTATTTTGTAAATCATTTACAAAACCTGCATGTATTCTTATCCCAAAAATATTAGATTTTAAAAGTGGGACTATAACTCACTTTCACATATTTTTACTTCGTCGGGAAGTAAGACTTGGCCACTGGTTGATTCACGAACCTATAACAATATATACATATATATCAAAGTATGTTCAAAATATATTTACAACACTTTTAATATATTTTGATGTCTTAAGTTTATTAAGTCAGCTGTCCTCGTTAGTAACCTACAACTAGTTGTCCACAGTTAGATGTACAGAAATAAATCGATAAATATTATCTTGAATCAATCCACGACCCAGTGTATACGTATCTCAGTATTGATCACAACTCAAACTATATATATTTTGGAATCAACCTCAACCCTGTATAGCTAACTCTAACATTCACATATAGAGTGTCTATGGTTGTTCCGAAATATATATAGATGTGTCGACATGATAGGTCGAAACATTGTATACGTGTCTATGGTATCTCAAGATTACATAATATACAATACAAGTTGATTAAGTTATAGTTGGAATAGATTTGTTACTAATTTTCACGTAGCTAAAATGAGAAAAATTATCCAATCTTCTTTTACCCATAACTTCTTCATTTTAAATCCGTTTTGAGTGAATCAAATTGCTATGGTTTCATATTAAACTCTATTTTATGAATCTAAACATAAAAAGTATAGATTTATAGTCGGAAAAATATGTTACAAGTCATTTTTGTAAAGGTAGTCATTTCAGTCGAAAGAACGACGTCTAGATGACCATTTTAGAAAACATACTTCCACTTTGAGTTTAACCATAATTTTTGGATATAGTTTCATGTTCATAATAAAAATCATTTTCTCAGAATAACAACTTTTAAATCAAAGTTTATCATAGTTTTTAATTAACTAACCCAAAACAGCCCGCGGTGTTACTACGACGGCGTAAATCCGGTTTTACGGTGTTTTTCGTGTTTCCAGGTTTTAAATCATTAAGTTAGCATATCATATATATATAGAACATGTGTTTAGTTGATTTTAAAAGTCAAGTTAGAAGGATTAACTTTTGTTTGCGAACAAGTTTAGAATTAACTAAACTATGTTCTAGTGATTACAAGTTTAAACCTTCGAATAAGATAGCTTTATATGTATGAATCGAATGATGTTATAAACATCATTACTACCTTAAGTTCCTTAGATAAACCTACTGGAAAAGAGAAAAATGGATCTAGCTTCAACGGATCCTTGGATGGCTCGAAGTTCTTGAAGCAGAATCATGACATGAAAACAAGTTCAAGTAAGATCATCACTTGAAATAAGATTGTTATAGTTATAGAAATTGAACCAAAGTTTGAATATGATTATTACCTTGTATTAGAATGATAACCTACTGTAAGAAACAAAGATTTCTTGAGGTTGGATGATCACCTTACAAGATTGGAAGTGAGCTAGCAAACTTGAAAGTATTCTTGATTTTATGTAACTAGAACTTGTAGAATATATGAAGAACACTTAGAACTTGAAGATAGAACTTGAGAGAGATCAATTAGATGAAGAAAATTGAAGAATGAAAGTGTTTGTAGGTGTTTTTGGTCATTGGTGTATGGATTAGATATAAAGGATATGTAATTTTGTTTTCATGTAAATAAGTCTTGAATGATTACTCATATTTTTGTAATTTTATGAGATATTTCATGCTAGTTGCCAAATGATGGTTCCTACATGTGTTAGGTGACTCACATGGGCTGCTAAGAGCTGATCATTGGAGTGTATATACCAATAGTACATACATCTAAAAGCTGTGTATTGTACGAGTACGAATACGGGTGCATACGAGTAGAATTGTTGATGAAACTGAACGAGGATGTAATTGTAAGCATTTTTGTTAACTAGAAGTATTTTGATAAGTGTATTGAAGTCTTTCAAAAGTGTATAAATACATATTAAAACACTACATGTATATACATTTTAACTGAGTCGTTAAGTCATCGTTAGTCGTTACATGTAAGTGTTGTTTTGAAACCTTTAGGTTAACGATCTTGTTAAATGTTGTTAACCCAATGTTTATTATATCAAATGAGATTTTAAATTATTATATTATCATGATATTATCATGTATTAATATCTCTTAATATGATATATATACATTAAATGTCTTTACAACGATAATCGTTACATATATGTCTCACTTAAAAATCATTAAGTTAGTAGTCTTGTTTTTACATATGTAGTTCATTGTTAATATACTTAATGATATGTTTACTTATCATAGTATCATGTTAACTATATATATATCCATATATATGTCATCATATAGTTTTTACAAGTTTTAACGTTCGTGAATCACCGGTCAACTTGGGTGGTCAATTGTCTATATGAAACATATTTCAATTAATCAAGTCTTAACAAGTTTGATTGCTTAACATGTTGGAAACACTTAATCATGTAAATATCAATCTCAATTAATATATATAAACATGGAAATATTCGGGTCACTACAGTACCTACCCGTTAAATAAATTTCGTCCCGAAATTTTAAGCTGTTGAAGGTGTTGACGAATCTTCTGGAAATAGATGCGGGTATTTCTTCTTCATCTGATCTTCACGCTCCCAGGTGAACTCGGGTCCTCTACGAGCATTCCATCGAACCTTAACAATTGGTATCTTGTTTTGCTTAAGTCTTTTAACCTCACGATCCATTATTTCGACGGGTTCTTCGATGAATTGAAGTTTTTCGTTGATTTGGATTTCATCTAACGGAATAGTGAGATCTTCTTTAGCAAAACATTTCTTTAATTCGAGATGTGGAAAGTGTTATGTACAGCCGTGAGTTGTTGAGGTAACTCAAGTCGGTAAGCTACTGGTCCGACACGATCAATAATCTTGAATGGTCCAATATACCTTGGATTTAATTTCCATCGTTTACCAAATCGAACAACGCCTTTCCAAGGTGCAACTTTAAGCATGACCATCTCTCCAATTTCAAATTCTATATCTTTTCTTTTAATGTCAGCGTAGCTCTTTTGTCGACTTTGGGCGGTTTTCAACTGTTGTTGAATTTGGATGATCTTCTCGGTAGTTTCTTGTATAATCTCTGGACCCGTAATCTGTCTATCCCTCACTTCACTCCAACAATTTGTAGACCTGCACTTTCTACCATAAAGTGCTTCAAACGGCGCCATCTCAATGCTTGAATGGTATCTGTTGTTGTAGGAAAATTCTGCTAATGGTAGATGTCGATCCCAACTGTTTCCGAAATCAATAACACATGCTTGTAGCATGTCTTCAAGCGTTTGTATCGTCCTTTCGCTCTGCCCATCAGTTTGTGGATGATAGGCAGTACTCATGTCTAGACGAGTTCCTAATGCTTGCTGTAATGTCTGCCAGAATCTTGAAATAAATCTGCCATCCCTATCAGAGATAATAGAGATTGGTATTCCATGTCTGGAGACGACTTCCTTCAAATACAGTCGTGCTAACTTCTCCATCTTGTCATCTTCTCTTATTGGCAGGAAGTGTGCTGATTTGGTGAGACGATCAACTATTACCCAAATAGTATCAAAACCACTTGCAGTCCTTGGCAATTTAGTGATGAAATCCATGGTAATGTTTTCCCATTTCCATTCCGGGATTTCGGATTGTTGAAGTAGACATGATGGTTTCTGATGCTCAGCTTTGGCCTTAGAACACGTCAAACATTCTCCTACGTATTTAGCAACATCGGCTTTCATACCCGGCCACCAAAAATGTTTCTTGAGATCCTTGTACATCTTCCCCGTTCCAGGATGTTTTGAGTATCTGGTTTTATGAGCTTCTCTAAGTACCATTTCTCTCATATCTCCAAATTTTGGTACCCAAATCCTTTCAGCCCTATACCGGGTTCCGTCTTCCCGAATATTAAGATGCTTCTCCGATCCTTTGGGTATTTCATCCTTTAAATTTCCCTCTTTTAAAACTCCTTGTTGCGCCTCCTTTATTTGAGTAGTAAGGTTATTATGAATCATTATATTCATAGATTTTACTCGAATGGGTTCTCTGTCCTTCCTTCTCAAGGCATCGGCTACCACATTTGCCTTCCCTGGGTGGTAACGAATCTCAAAGTCGTAATCATTCAATAATTCAATCCACCTACGCTGCCTCATATTCAGTTGTTTCTAATTAAATATGTGTTGAAGACTTTTGTGGTCGGTATATATAATACTTTTGACCCCATATAAGTAGTGCCTCCCAGTCTTTAATGCAAAAACAACCGCGCCTAATTCCAAATCATGCGTCGTATAATTTTGTTCGTGAATCTTCAATTATCTAGACGCATAAGAAATCACCTTCGTTAGTTGCATTAATACACAACAGAGACCTTGCTTTGATGCGTCACAATAAATCACAAAATCATCATTCCCTTCAGGTAATGACAATATAGGTGCCGTAGTTAGCTTTTTCTTCAATAACTGAAACGCTTTCTCTTGTTCATCATTCCATTCAAATTTCTTCCCTTTATGCGTTAATGCAGTCAAGGGTTTTGCTATTCTGGAAAAGTCTTGGATGAACCTTCTGTAGTAACCAGCTAGTCCTAAAAACTGGCGTATGTGTTTTGGAGTTTTCGAGGTTTCCCACTTTTCAACAGTTTTTATCTTTGCCGGATCCACCTTAATACCTTCTTTGTTCACTATGTGACCGAGGAATTGAACTTCTTCCAACCAAAATGCAAACTTTGAAAACTTAGCGTACAATTCTTCCTTCCTCAATACTTCTAACACCTTTCTCAAATGTTCACCGTGTTCTTGGTCATTCTTTGAGTAAATAAGTATGTCATCAATGAAAACAATGACAAACTTGTCAAGGTATGGTCCACACACTCGGTTCATAAGGTCCATGAACACAGCTGGTGCATTAGTTAAACCAAACGGCATGACCATAAACTCGTAATGACCGTAACGTGTTCTGAAAGCAGTCTTTGGAATATCATCTTCTTTCACCCGCATTTGATGATACCCGGAACGTAAGTCAATCTTTGAATAAACAGACGAGCCTTGTAGTTGATAAAATAAGTCGTCGATTCTCGGTAGTGGGTAGCGGTTCTTGATGGTAAGTTTGTTCAACTCTCGGTAGTCGATACACAACCTGAATGTACCATCTTTCTTCTTGACAAACAAAACAGGAGCTCCCCACGGTGATGTGCTTGGTCGAATGAAACCACGCTCTAAAAGTTCTTGTAATTGGCTTTGCAGTTCTTTCATCTCTATAACGACCCTCATTTTTTCCATTCTATATTTTTCCAATATTAAAAGCCCAAACAATATAATTAAAACTTAATGATTAAACTTTAATCAACAATTGTTAAGTGTTAAGAGTTAGAAAACATATTAATTAACTTTGTACAAAAATTGACAAGTTAATAAAAGATGAAAATAATAAACTGTTAGTCGACACTCACTGCTAATTAAAATTTATGCATTTATGTAATATTATAACTAATAACCTATAAGTAATAAATAAAAAGTGACATTTATATAAATAATAAAACAATTGGGAACTAAATATATACAAGTCATGAATTAGTAAAAAGAAAATAATACTTATCATGTAGTAAATGTAAAAATAATAATAATAATAATAGTAATAATAATGAGACTAAAAAAATCTTACATCCTTATGTTGACTAAAAATAAAGTGTAAACTAGTACATCCTTATGTTGACTAATTATAAACTAGTACCACCTATTGTTGACTAAAAATTATAAAACAAAATAAAATTATTAATTAGAACATCCTTATGTTGACTAACACTCTAATACTTGCACTATATAAACACCTAGTTTCTCATTCACAAATCACACCAAAATCCTCTCTAAAAAACAATCTCTCCCTCTCCCTCTCTTGTGGTATTCGGATCTTCAAGCTTGTTCTTCGTGTTCTTCAAGAATCTTCAAGGAGTTCTTCAAGATTTTCAAGGCTTTGATCTTCCATCTTCATCGTGTTCATCTTTTCTTTGTTAATTATCTTGAATCTTCAAAGGTATAACATAAACCCTAAACTATTTACATAAACTTTGGTCTTTGATAATTCATATTCATATTATAAACTTGTTATTCATAAGTATATACATAAACACACCTAGATTTATATATACATATATACATGTAAAAAAATATTTATATATATATATATACATATATATATACGAATTATATATACATATACATATTAAAACCTTAAACCCTAATTACACCTAAACTATAATTCTTAAACCCTAATTAATTAAACTCTAAACATTTATGAAACCCTAGGACATTAATTACTAAACCCTAGTTATTAATTACTACTTTAATTAACTAACCCTAATTAATGAAACCCTAATACTACTTATACTAGTACTTAACATGTATACACTGTTACTATTACTAGCACCTATAACCTACTAATTATATTGTAGCACAAAAACATTTTGGGATATGTATTAGAGATGTATAGATCTTCGAACTTTCTTGACGAATGGTTTCTACGAGATTCTAGGCAGAGGGTTTGGATTTCCGATTTAAAGGGTCCTATGGCTCAAGCCCCTAGATCTAAATTAGCCATTCGAAGGGAAAGGGGTGATTGGAAGCTTATCTAATACGGCAAGTATCCTAAAATGGAAACACTCATAAAAGTAGAAACTCTCTAGTCATAGAAACTTAGTAAAATAAGAAACTTTCTAAAAATAGAAACTTTATAAAAATAGTAACTTACTAGGAATAGAAACTTAGTAAAACAAACTATACTTAAACACATACTTAAACTTAAACATGGGCAAAACACTTAACTACTCTTAAATGTCAATAGGTTGACTTTCCTGCTCACTCGTTCAACTCTCTATTCCGAGGAATAACTCTCTCTACTTACTAAGGTGAATTTCATAGCCCCACTTTTTACTATTTCATTACTGTTTTGAAACTATGGGGTGAGACACATGCTTGCTTTTAAATTTTTAACATGCAATATTTTAATAACTGTTTTACAATATTTATATACGTGAATTCATAGCCCCACTTTTTACTATTTCATTACTGTTTTGAAACTATGGGGTGAGACACATGCTTGCTTTTAAATTTTTAACATGCAATATTTTAATAACTGTTTTACAATATTTATATACGTGAATTTCATAGCCCCACTTTTTACTATTTCATTACTGTTTTGAAACTATGGGGTGAGACACATGCTTGCTTTTAAATTTTTAACATGCAATATTTTAATAACTGTTTTACAATATTTATATACGTGAATTCATAGCCCCACTTTTTACTATTTCATTACTGTTTTGAAACTATGGGGTGAGACACATGCTTGCTTTTAAATTTTTAACATGCAATATTTTAATAACTGTTTTACAATATTTATATACGTGAATTCATAGCCCCACTTTTTACTATTTTATTACTATTTTGAAACTATGGGGTGAGACACATGCTTGATTTTAAATTTTTAACATGCAATATTTTAATAACTGTTTTACAATATTTATATACGTGAATTCATAGTCCTACTTTTTACTATTTCATTACTGTTTTGAAACTATGGGGTGAAACACATGCTTGCTTTTAAATTTTTAACATGCAACATTTTAATAACTGTTTTGCAATATTTATATACGTGAATTTCATAGCCCCACTTTTTACTATTTCATTACTGTTTTGAAACTATGGGGTGAGACACATGCTTGCTTTTCAATTTTTGACATGCAATATTTTAATAACTGTTTTACAATATTTATATACGTGAATTCATAGCCCCACTCTTTATTGCTAGCAAACTTATTTAACTTTTTGGGGTGAGACACATGCTGCTTTTACTATTTACAATTTAGACACAAGTACCAACTGCTAAAACTATGCTATACCCGGCTATGTCCGACTAAGTCCCTACAGTGATATTTTTAAGTGCTGCGGCATGCTTATTTATTGGGGGTAGGCCTATCGGGAGTAACGTCCCCGATACATTTGACTAAGTCTTTGTATTACTTGATAATGAAATTAAACCGACAAGGACAGACACAACTTGTCATGGGGCAAACTTGAACGTTTAGTCTAAATATCACGCACTGGCATAACTTTTGGATCTGCGAGATCTACTTTTTGATCCTGCGGGAGATCAACCTTACAAATTAAATCTTGTGGTCTAAAACAAACGGTCAAACTTATTTGTTAAACCTATGAACTTCACTCAACCTTTTGGTTGACACTTTAGCATGTTTTGTCTCAGGTGCTGTTTGATTCAAGCTCTTATACTTACTGCTTATGTGATGCTACTTGGACATAGGATCAAGAGATATCGCATTTATTACTTCTGCATGTGAACATTTCCATTATTGTTATTCCTATCATTGTAACTACGTTTCATTTTCCGCTGCGTGCTCAATAAAGTTTGTTTTATCATTTAGTATTGTTCTCGTATATTATAATATGTTGGTTGATTTGATATTAAGTCACATTTCACCCAGGCCCTAACTGGGGGTGTGACAGATTGGTATCAGAGCATAACCAGGCTGTTATAGAGAACCAGGATTGCAATTTTATGTGTGCCTTACTTGCTAGCTAGGGTGCCTTAGCAATCTAGGAAACTATAACCTTTCCTGCCTTACACTTAAAGCACCTAGGATTGCCTTATAATCTTAACAATCATGCTTTACCAAACTTGACTTAAAGATTCTAATCAAAGTCTCTTTCCTAATGTAGGACTACAACTTTTCTTGACCATAGTGCCTTTAATTGTTGCCTTTAACTGTTAAATGCTACACTATACTTTATAAACTTTACTTATCTTAGAATGACGAGCTAATCTAAGAACTCTGCTCACTTTCCTGAGTACTATCCAATTACACCACCGCATCTAAATGCGACACAATGATTTCAGAAATTCTTGACATTCATAAGTCATCTATCATGGTTATGTGTATTACATATGTATTACATGAAATATTATCCATGATTTTGAAACTCTTATAATTGTTACTACTCACACACAAACGTATATAACTCCCTGTTATATCACGTACCTATATGCCTTATGCCTTTATGCATCGGTTTATGAATCGAAAAATGTCATTGGGTTATCACAGTATACGAATTGAAAGTCTTTAATCAAAAGATTATTAGATTACATACTTATCACTTTATGATCTCGACACGTCATACTGCCATTATTAAAGTATAGACACATCATATCTTATTATATCTTATCGTATCTATCCCAATAGATTGTGTCTAACACTTTTCCTAAATTCCCTCCGTAAATTACGGAAATCTTTTTGCTATATACACGTATTCGAGGAGACGAATATATCATCCAGTATTCAACACTAATCTCATATCAAAAACCCTAATTCCAAACACATAATATGGATTCCTCGAACTCTTCGAGCTCCAATGGCAGCGTAACCGGAATGAACCAACCAATCAGCCATCATCTATTTTGGATGAATTGGGGATGGGTTCGTAGTAAACTTAATCAATGGAGACAAGAAGAAGGTGATCCCTTCCACCAACCGAATTCACTTCTTGGTGAAGAACCTGAAGCACTTACTGGCGAACCCGTTCGGAACACTATTTTCACCCTCATTTCCAGGATATCCAGTCACGAATATATAATATCTAAAATTTTAGATCTTATTCATCCACTTGTCCGAACCGCCAATCATCCCGGAATAATAGAAGAAGTCAACGAGCTTCGCGCTCGAGTAGTGGCTCTGGAGAATATGGTGCGAAACCTACGAACACCAGCAGCAGCACCAGCAGCATAAACAGTACCACCAGTACCATCAGCATCACCACCAACATCACCACCAACATCACCAGCTTCACCAACGACAACATCCGCATTCCACGCCTCAACATCGCACTCAGTACCTCAAACATCAACATCATACGCCCCATAGATACCAAGGAATATTATTAATAATGAGTTAAGATGTATTGACTCATTCTTCCTGAAGAATTACATATGTATACTTTATATATATGGATTGGAACAATAATAAATCTTTTCGTACTAAGCTATTACGTGTGAATCTTAACTAGTATGTACTACATGGTTAATTCATATCACAATATGCTATGATGTACATCTTTTGTTAATAACTTAACAATCGTTAATCATTGCTTCAATACAATAAACTCCATTTCGTAATAAACCAAGTGTATTACTCAAATATATGATTGATTGTATACTTTAATTTTCGATGTACTCGAAACTTTCTAGAAAATATCATTAGTGCCTTATGAATTTCACAAGAATTCCAAGAGCACCAACATCATATACCGAAGTATATCAATAACAATGAACGATGAAGTATTAATTCATAACTTCATTAGCGAAATATTTCACGACAATTATGAAATCTCTAAGGTTTTGGAGATTATTTATTCTCGTTTCAACAGCAAATCAAATGAGTTTAATATTATATTAGCTCATTAAAACCATGATTACATCTGAAGAATACATATATGAACGTATATCTTCTCTTTTGTACAAACTGTTAATTGTAAAAAATATTTTAACGGGTAGGTAAAACCCGAGAGATATTCATATCTCATATAAATATGTTACATTGTACATTCTTCCATTCTGATTCAGCAGTTGTTAACTATACTACTTACATTCACATGATATATGTATATGTTCACCAAAGAAAAACCATTTTCATACAAATTCAGTTACATACTCTGATTTTGACATATCGAAACTTAAGTAAAGCTTTAGCAAGTGTTATCTTCCTAAAGATCACTACATTCATGAATTATATTCATTCGTATTCTATGATGAATTATCAAATCAAACCACCGAACTTACCATTCCTTACTTTTGAAAATCACAACATTTCTTCGTCAACCGTTAGATCCATTGATGGATGCATCTTACGCTTAAACACTTCAAATTTAAAATTCTTGAAAACATCCTTTGAATCTTGACGATCGCAATCAGCGTTTAATCATCTAAAAATGAAATTTCTTGAAACCATTTCGGATTGATAACCGATGATTCAAATATGGCTGCATTAAATGCAGAGGAAACAGAAAAATTGTAGATGGTCTTAAGGGCCAACAGTTTGATAATAAAGAATGGTACGTTGGAAAAGCTCAAAAGAAAATTTGGAACTGAAAAACGGATTGAGCTAACCATGGAGGAGACCAAGGACAAACACAAGGGTCAAACCCTATATTCAAAGAATCCAGGTAATTTTGGATCCGGTGAAATCTTTAGAGAATATCTTGCTCCAAAGTCATGTTAAAAGCTTGCGGAAAATTTTTCTTCATCAACTTTCGAACTTAGAAATTCCAAAATATCATCATAAATATCCTCTATATTTCGAAAGATATCTTCATAACGATTCATGTCCGCAATTAAGTATCTCTTTGCGATATATTTATAAAGGAAACTGTTTTAGTTTCTATATTCTGTAAAATTCGAGTTTAAATTATAAATGCTTTGAAGAAGTGTTGGGAATTGAAGCATGAGTTAGTATAATATAATGACGTCAGGCCAACGTGATTATATTACAGTAAGTCATGCTAAGTTTTTAATGGAAGATGATGATTCATAGATTTTATAATCATCATTTTCCATGTTACACGACTCTTACATTCTATTTAACCTCTAAATATATCAAGAACATATTTTTCTTGATGATTCGGTCTTTTCCGGATATTCTGGTAATATGACAAATCAAATCGTGCTATTACATTTCCTTTCTACTTTATATATTATGATCATTCGAAACTTCATACCTATGAATTCTGGACCATTACTCGCTTGACTTGAAGTCGGGAAGAAGAAACAAAAGCATAAAGCTCCGACATATAAGGGAAAATATAAAGCCCGATAACGACTCCGAAATTACAAACCGTGTATATCAATGCGTATAGCAATATAAAGACACGGGATAATTAAAAACACTATAACCCCAAGAGCATAGTAGAAGTAAACAGATTCCTCTGGCGGTAAAAGAAAAAGAAGAATGACTGCATAGATGGTCAATATAATAACCAGGATCAGAACTGGATTAAGCATTTTCTTAATCTTTTGAAAGTTTGAATTGAGAAAGAAAGTATAGAAGTGGTGAAGATAATGAAACGAAAGAAGCTAATTTATAGCAAAATTCCAAACACATCAATCGAGGCAAATCACCGCATTTAATCAAACAAATCTCAAAATTTCGTAAATACCGGAGAATCAAATCTTATAGATTACGAAGATTTCCTTTAATTCCTTGAATTCCGGAAATCAATCGTGACTACGTCAAAAGTTAAGGCGAACATTTAATTTTCTCATTTCACTCTTTTATGATAGCTTCATTTATACTCTTCCTATAAACGAATTGTTTTATCCATATTATTCAATAGTGATAAAACTTTATTTTTCAACTTATATTCATCATTAAAATATTCTTGTTGTAAACAATGAAGATCTCTATCAAATTTCATGACTGTGATTTTCACGAACTCCTCTTTGTTTTGTCTGTCCTAATATTGTGGCATAAAATGCTCAAGGTTTTAAATGAGCTCAGTACTATTCATAACACATTTCATGTATCCAATTTACTGAAATGACTTGTATAACATCATCATTTTGAATGATATTCGCATTAATGATAAAATGCACTTCGTTGAATAACCTATAGAAATCATGGAAGGAGAGGTCAAACAAACGCGTAAAAGCAATATACCTATCGTTAAAGTCCGTTGGAATTCGCGTAGAGGCCCCGAATATACCTGGGAACGCAAAGACCATATGAAACGGAAATATCCCCATCTCTTCTCAACTGCTGATGCAAACGAGGAAACTACCTAAAAACTTCGGGACGAAGTTTTCAATAACGGGGAGGTACTATAACGACCCTCATTTTTTCCATTCTATATTTTTCCAATATTAAAAGCCCAAACAATATAATTAAAACTTAATGATTAAACTTTAATCAACAATTGTTAAGTGTTAAGAGTTAGAAAACATATTAATTAACTTTGTACAAAAATTGACAAGTTAATAAAAGATGAAAATAATAAACTGTTAGTCGACACTCACTGCTAATTAAAATTTATGCATTTATGTAATATTATAACTAATAACCTATAAGTAATAAATAAAAAGTGACATTTATATAAATAATAAAACAATTGGGAACTAAATATATACAAGTCATGAATTAGTAAAAAGAAAATAATACTTATCATGTAGTAAATGTAAAAATAATAATAATAATAATAATAGTAATAATAATGAGACTAAAAAAATCTTACATCCTTATGTTGACTAAAAATAAAGTGTAAACTAGTACATCCTTATGTTGACTAATTATAAACTAGTACCACCTATTGTTGACTAAAAATTATAAAACAAAATAAAATTATTAATTAGAACATCCTTATGTTGACTAACACTCTAATACTTGCACTATATAAACACCTAGTTTCTCATTCACAAATCACACCAAAATCCTCTCTAAAAAAACAATCTCTCCCTCTCCCTCTCTTGTGGTATTCGGATCTTCAAGCTTGTTCTTCGTGTTCTTCAAGAATCTTCAAGGAGTTCTTCAAGATTTTCAAGGCTTTGATCTTCCATCTTCATCGTGTTCATCTTTTCTTTGTTAATTATCTTGAATCTTCAAAGGTATAACATAAACCCTAAACTATTTACATAAACTTTGGTCTTTGATAATTCATATTCATATTATAAACTTGTTATTCATAAGTATATACATAAACACACCTAGATTTATATATACATATATACATGTAAAAAAATATTTATATATATATATATACATATATATATACGAATTATATATACATATACATATTAAAACCTTAAACCCTAATTACACCTAAACTATAATTCTTAAACCCTAATTAATTAAACTCTAAACATTTATGAAACCCTAGGACATTAATTACTAAACCCTAGTTATTAATTACTACTTTAATTAACTAACCCTAATTAATGAAACCCTAATACTACTTATACTAGTACTTAACATGTATACACTGTTACTATTACTAGCACCTATAACCTACTAATTATATTGTAGCACAAAAACATTTTGGGATATGTATTAGAGATGTATAGATCTTCGAACTTTCTTGACGAATGGTTTCTACGAGATTCTAGGCAGAGGGTTTGGATTTCCGATTTAAAGGGTCCTATGGCTCAAGCCCCTAGATCTAAATTAGCCATTCGAAGGGAAAGGGGTGATTGGAAGCTTATCTAATACGGCAAGTATCCTAAAATGGAAACACTCATAAAAGTAGAAACTCTCTAGTCATAGAAACTTAGTAAAATAAGAAACTTTCTAAAAATAGAAACTTTATAAAAATAGTAACTTACTAGGAATAGAAACTTAGTAAAACAAACTATACTTAAACACATACTTAAACTTAAACATGGGCAAAACACTTAACTACTCTTAAATGTCAATAGGTTGACTTTCCTGCTCACTCGTTCAACTCTCTATTCCGAGGAATAACTCTCTCTACTTACTAAGGTGAATTTCATAGCCCCACTTTTTACTATTTCATTACTGTTTTGAAACTATGGGGTGAGACACATGCTTGCTTTTAAATTTTTAACATGCAATATTTTAATAACTGTTTTACAATATTTATATACGTGAATTCATAGCCCCACTTTTTACTATTTCATTACTGTTTTGAAACTATGGGGTGAGACACATGCTTGCTTTTAAATTTTTAACATGCAATATTTTAATAACTGTTTTACAATATTTATATACGTGAATTTCATAGCCCCACTTTTTACTATTTCATTACTGTTTTGAAACTATGGGGTGAGACACATGCTTGCTTTTAAATTTTTAACATGCAATATTTTAATAACTGTTTTACAATATTTATATACGTGAATTCATAGCCCCACTTTTTACTATTTCATTACTGTTTTGAAACTATGGGGTGAGACACATGCTTGCTTTTAAATTTTTAACATGCAATATTTTAATAACTGTTTTACAATATTTATATACGTGAATTCATAGCCCCACTTTTTACTATTTTATTACTATTTTGAAACTATGGGGTGAGACACATGCTTGATTTTAAATTTTTAACATGCAATATTTTAATAACTGTTTTACAATATTTATATACGTGAATTCATAGTCCTACTTTTTACTATTTCATTACTGTTTTGAAACTATGGGGTGAAACACATGCTTGCTTTTAAATTTTTAACATGCAACATTTTAATAACTGTTTTGCAATATTTATATACGTGAATTTCATAGCCCCACTTTTTACTATTTCATTACTGTTTTGAAACTATGGGGTGAGACACATGCTTGCTTTTCAATTTTTGACATGCAATATTTTAATAACTGTTTTACAATATTTATATACGTGAATTCATAGCCCCACTCTTTATTGCTAGCAAACTTATTTAACTTTTTGGGGTGAGACACATGCTGCTTTTACTATTTACAATTTAGACACAAGTACCAACTGCTAAAACTATGCTATACCCGGCTATGTCCGACTAAGTCCCTACAGTGATATTTTTAAGTGCTGCGGCATGCTTATTTATTGGGGGTAGGCCTATCGGGAGTAACGTCCCCGATACATTTGACTAAGTCTTTGTATTACTTGATAATGAAATTAAACCGACAAGGACAGACACAACTTGTCATGGGGCAAACTTGAACGTTTAGTCTAAATATCACGCACTGGCATAACTTTTGGATCTGCGAGATCTACTTTTTGATCCTGCGGGAGATCAACCTTACAAATTAAATCTTGTGGTCTAAAACAAACGGTCAAACTTATTTGTTAAACCTATGAACTTCACTCAACCTTTTGGTTGACACTTTAGCATGTTTTGTCTCAGGTGCTGTTTGATTCAAGCTCTTATACTTACTGCTTATGTGATGCTACTTGGACATAGGATCAAGAGATATCGCATTTATTACTTCTGCATGTGAACATTTCCATTATTGTTATTCCTATCATTGTAACTACGTTTCATTTTCCGCTGCGTGCTCAATAAAGTTTGTTTTATCATTTAGTATTGTTCTCGTATATTATAATATGTTGGTTGATTTGATATTAAGTCACATTTCACCCAGGCCCTAACTGGGGGTGTGACAATCTCGCTGGGTGCGAGTCTGTAAGGAGCATGAGCTATTGGTGCAGCTCCCGGTACAAGATCTATTTGAAATTCAACGGATCGATGTGGGGGTAATCCCGGTAATTCTTTCGGAAATACATCGGGAAATTATTTTGCAATGGGAACATCATTGATGCTCTTTTCTTCAGTTTGTACTTTCTCGACGTGTGCTAGAACAGCATAGCAACCTTTTCTTATTAGTTTTTGTGCCTTCAAATTACTAATAAGATGTAGCTTCGTGTTGCCCTTTTCTCCGTACACCATTAAGGGTTTTCCTTTTTCTCGTATAATGCGAATTGAATTTTTGTAACAAACGATCTCTGCTTTCACTTCTTTCAACCAGTCCATACCGATTATCACATCAAAACTCCCTAACTCTACTGGTATCAAATCAATCTTAAATGTTTCTCTAACCAGTTTAATTTCTCGATTCCGACATATATTATCTGCTGAAATTAATTTACCATTTGCTAATTCGAGTAAAAATTTACTATCCAAAGGAGTCAATGGACAACTTAATTTAGCACAAAAATCTCTACTCATATAGCTTCTATCCGCACCCAAATCAAATAAAACGTAAGCAGATTTATTGTCAAAAGGAAACGTACCCGTAACAAGCTCCGGGTCTTCCTGTGCCTCTGCCGCATTAATATTGAAAACTCTTCCGCGGCCTTTTCCATTCGTGTTCTCCTGGTTCGGGCAATTTCTAATAATGTGGGCCAGTTTTCCACATTTATAACAAACTACATTGGCATAACTTGCTCTGACACTACTTGCTCCGCCATTACTCGTTCCGACACCATTTGTTCCTTTCGTTCTATTAACCCCTGGTCCGTAGACCTCACACTTCGCCGCGCTATGACCATTTCTTTTACACTTGTTGCAAAATTTGGTGCAGAACCCCGAGTGATACTTTTCACACCTTTAGCATGAAGGTATTTCGTATGCCCGAGAGACGTATTAAATTAATGTGGCTAATGTGTTATGATCCAAGTCGGGTCATACCCAATAACAAACTTACCGACACCTGATTCGTATTTGATCTTGACGATTGGTTCGTTGATTAAATACGCGACGCTTGAACTTTAAGAAAAATGGTTTTCTTAAATATTATTTGATGTGTATATAAATTATGGAATAATTTATATAATATGAATTTAATTATTTATAGGCTAAATAATTAATTTTATTATGATACATTTTACATAAAATTGGTTTTATAAATAAAATGTACATAATAATTATATGGAAGTTTTATAAAAATTAGTTTTATAAAATACAAGTTTTATAAAACTTATTTTATTAAACTAATGGACTAGTGGCCTTGGAGTTGTGAGCAAGAGTGCTAAAGATTCTTTCTTGGTCAATTACAAGTCCATTTCCATATGTATGCAAGGCTTGACTCATTCAAGAAAAATACTTGCAAAATACACATCAAAAGCAAAAAAAAATTCTGCTCACATATCCTTGAGCTGGCCGAAACTTTCAAGGGGTTTGAAGGTTCAATTTTCTTTTTGCAAGCTTATTTTTCAAGTGTAAACAAATCCTAACCAAAGCTAAGGTGTTGGTGCACAAGTTTGGGGTATAACTACTTGAGGTTTCATCCATTTGAAGCTCTATTCTTCATCATCATCTTCATCATCAACTACATAGCTTGGAGAAGGTATAATCTCTTATCTATCTTGTAGTTTGTAAGTATGTTTCACAACTTGATCCTAATTGGGATTTAACTTTAAAAGGTTAAAGATTAACAAGTTTAATTGGTAATATTTTCTTGCTTCCGCTTTAATTTGATTCTTAAAATGGTTTAAGTATATTTTGAACTTGTTAAATCCCAACAATGGTATCTAGAGCCGAAGTTGTTGAAATATGCTTCGAGATGGTTATTAAACCCACTATAATTTTGCATTCTATGAACATGCATGAAGTAGAATGTAAAATTTTCGGTTTTGGGTGGTTTGTCTTTTTGGCCAAAATCACTTGTGATTCTGCATTCTGTACTGCAAATCACTTGTGATTCTGTACTGCCAATCACTTGTGATTCTGTGTTGCCGATCACTTGTGATTCTGTATTGCCAATCACTTGTGATTCTGTGTTGCAGATCACTTGTGATTCTGTGTTGCCGATCACTTGTGATTCTGTGTTGCAGATCACTTGTGATTCTGTGTTTCCAATCACTTGTGATTCTGTATTGCCTATCACTTGTGTAGTTAATGTTCACAATCTAAGCCTTGACCTTGTGTTTGGTTGCATGCATGGTTGATTGATATTTATTCAATTGGTTTGTAATAATATTTATTCATTTGGCATGTAATAATTCATTTGGTTATGTAATTTATTTTATATTTGGTATGTAAAATAGATTAGGTTGTAATTTCATTTTTTAGACAAAATGTATTAGGATATATTTTGTAAAATGATGAAGAATGATGAAGACTTGAAGAACACATGAAGAAGCATTTGGATGCAAGGTTAAGTGGGAGATTTGAAATCTCCTACTTTGTGTAATTACCCCTTATCCGGTGGCATTTGTTTTCGGCTAAACAAATGTCTACCAATATGGCTTGATTGTGAACATATGATTTTGCATGCGTGGTTGTTTTGTATGATTATGTGGATTGTATGTTTGTATGCTACAAGTTAATCACACAAGTTAACAACAAGCAAAATGGAAATTTAATTGGTTAAATTATACATTAATTAACAACATGCAAAACGACAATTTAATTGGTTAAATTAAAAATGGCTAAAAGGACATTAATAAACGGTTATTAAGATCATGATTAGGATCATATATATAAAATGGTTTATAGACATGAAAATGGATTTTCATAAGGACCATACACTAAATGCATGTTAGTTTATGGCAAGTGTTTTCTTAAACTAGAATTTATGAAAACTTAAAATCCCTTAACTAAAACAAGGCAAACAAGTTAAACGCCATCCTTTTGTGGAAACACTTAGACATATTAGGAATCTCTTGATGGGATAAAGGTCACCTAACCGTCATGAGTGAACTAATGTGAATAAGGTACACTTCGCATACATGTGGGATAAAGGTCACCTAACCACTTGTATGTTAAGTCTACATGTCTACACAAGTAGGACGACTTGATTTGGGAATCATGAACTTAGGGTCACCGAAGCATGAGGAACAAATAGGCGTTGATGGGATTAATATGCCATGCAAAAGGATTGCATGATCCCATAACTTAGAAGTTGCAAAAGGATTGCAATTGTCATTAAGACTACCTAGCTAAATCAAATGACGGGATAAAGGTCACCTAACCGAAATTTGATTTACCGTTGGATTCTAATATTTAATAAAACAAATTAAAAGGGTATTGTTTATTAAATTTGAAATCAATACTTAAAAGAACTTTGTTGAATTTTGTAGATGGCCGCTAATAACAACAACAACATGAACAACGCACCACTTAACTTTAACAACCTATCGTTGCGGTCTCTCCTCGAGAAAGACAAACTCAACCATACAAACTTTATGGATTGGTTCCGCAATCTTCGGATTGTCCTCAAACAAGAGGATAAAATGTATGTGCTTGAGGACCCCATTCCCGATCAACCGGATGAGAGTGATGTGGAGGCAATGGCCTCTTACGATAAGTATTGCCACGACTCCCTTCAAGTCTCATGCTTAATGCTTGGGACTATGATACCCGAACTCCAAAAGGATTTCGAGCATCATAGCGCATACGACATGATAACACAATTGAAGGAGATGTTTCTCCAACAAGCACGTGTTGAGCGTTTCGAAACGGTTCGAGCGCTTCATGCTTGTCGTATGGACGACACCCAATCGGTTTCATCTTATGTACTTAAGATGAAGAGCCTTATCGATCGTGCTAACCGTCTTAACCTTAACATATCTAATGAGTTAGCCACCGATCTTATCCTTAACTCCCTATCAAAGAGGTTTGATCAATTTGTAATTAATTACAACATGAATGGGATGGATAAGAGTATAGGTGAGCTTCATGGTATGCTTAGGACGGCGGAAACTAGCATGGGTAAAAGGGCTTTACCCGTGTTAGCAATCGATCAAGGTGGGTCCAAAAGTAAGACCTCTAAGCCAAAGGTGGCTAAGAGAAAAGGACCCGCCTATCAAGGCAAAGGGAAAGGGAAGATGGTTACCCCAACCATCAACAAGGCTAAGAAGCAAAAGGTAGCCGAGAAGGCAAACCCCAAGGAAGACCCATGTTTCGGTTGCGGTGAGATGGGTCATTGGAAACGAAACTGTCCGGTCTACCTTAAGGAGTTGAAGGACAAGAGGGATGCAGGGCAAACCTCAGGTAATATATATATGGTATATATAGAGCTAAGTATTACTTCTTCTAATACATGGGTATTAGACACTGGATGTGGAACTCATATTTGCAATTCTTTGCAGGGGTTCAAAAGAAGTGATCATAAGGCGGGAACATCAAGTCTCTATATGGGCAATGGTGCAAAGGTGCATGTTAAAGCTCAAGGAGATTTTATTTTGAAGCTTCCAAGTGGATTGGAACTTATTTTAGAAAATGTTTTGTATGCTCCGGATTTGTGTAGAAACATTATTTCTATTTCTCGCTTAAAACAATGTGGTTACGTTGTTAATTTTATTGATGATGATATTCATGTTTCTAAAGATAATGTATTCTATTTCAAGGCTTCGCCTTCAAATGGAATTTATGAATTGGTTCATGATGACACATCATCTAGTAGCTCAATGTACCATACAAGCACCAAGAAACTCAAAAGGGATTTGAGTGATTCCTACTTATGGCATTGTCGCCTTGGTCACATAAACAAGAACCGAATACATACACTTCAAAAGAATGGACTTTTGAAATCAAATGAAATGGATTCGTTTGAAGTATGTGAATCTTGTTTACAAGGCAAGATGACTAAAGCACCTTTCAAAGGGACCTATGAAAGGGCTAAAGATTTATTGGGATTAATACATTCGGATGTATGTGGACCCTTTAAACCCATGACTAGGAAAGGTGAAAGATACTTTGTTACCTTCATTGATGACTTTAGTCGTTTCGGATATGTCTACTTATTAAGACACAAGGACGAAACGTTTGAAGCATTCAAAGAATATCAAAACGAAGTACAAAATCAACTCAATAAGACAATTAAGGTACTACGTACCGATAGAGGAGGTGAATACCTAAGCGAAGCCTTCCAAGATCATCTTAGGAGTTGTGGGATTATCTCACAACTTACTCCACCCGGAACACCCCAACTTAATGGAGTTTCCGAAAGGAGGAACCGAACCCTAATGGATATGGTTCGATCTATGATGGCAAGAAGCTCGTTGCCTCTATCATTTTGGGGTTATTGTCTAAGCTCCGCGGCTCGTGTTTTAAATATGGCCCCAACCAAGAAAGTGGAACGAACTCCTCACGAGATGTGGTTTGGTAAACCTCCATCTCTATCATACTTAAAAGTATGGGGATGTGAAGCTTATCCTAAGCGTTACGTCCCTAATAAGTTGAATGCTCGATCCACGAAGTGTATCTTCATAGGATATCCCAAGGATGATATGGGATACTATTTCTATGATCCATCCGAGCAGAATGTATTTATTGCTCGGAAGGCGGAATTCCTTGAAACTAAGTTCCTAATGGAAGGAAATAGTGAAAGGAAGATAGATCTTGAAGAGGTTCAAGATCAAGTAGATGATACACAATTGGTTGACACTAGCACTCAACATGAAAATGTTGATAGTGATCAAATGGATGATCAAAATACACAAGGCATTCGTAGATCTGGTAGGATTAGCAATCCTCCTGAGAGATATGGGTTTCTCATAGATGGTTGCTATACGGTTGATTTGGATGAACCAACAAACTACCAAGATGCTTTATCAAGGATTGATAAGGATAAATGGCAGGAAGCCATGAACGCCGAGATGCAATCCATGTATGAAAACCAAGTGTGGGAACTTGTTGAGCAACCTCCTAGCTCTAAGCTAGTTGATTGCAAATGGCTTTTCAAAATGAAAACCGACATACATGGAAACTTGGATACATATAAAGCTAGACTTGTTGCAAAAGGTTTCACTCAAACTCAAGGGGTTGATTATGATGAAACTTTCTCGCCTGTGGCAATGCTAAAGTCTATTAGGATATTATTTGCCATTGCTGCTCACTACGACTATGAAATATGGCAAATGGATGTCAAAACCGCTTTCCTAAATGGATATCTTATGGAAGATGTCTATATGGTCCAGCCTGAAGGTTTTGTTGATCCAAAATATCCTAAAAAGGTATGCAAGTTAAAGAAGTCAATCTACGGATTGAAACAAGCATCTAGAATGTGGAATCATCGTTTTAATGAGGAAGCCGAGAAATTTGGCTTCATTAAAAATGGTGATGAAGCTTGTGTATATAAGAAAGCTAGTGGGAGCACTATCATGTTCCTTGTACTATATGTGGATGATATATTATTATTTGGGAATGATATTACCACAATGCAAAGAGTCAAAACTTGGCTAAAGAGTTGCTTCTCCATTAAGGATCTTGGAGACGCACAATACATATTGGGGATAGGGATCTATAGGAATAGATCCAAGAGATTGATAGGTTTAAGTCAAAGTACATACATTGATAAAATCTTGAAAAGGTTCAAGATGGAAAACTCTAAGAAAGGTTTGGTACCTATTCAAAGAGGAACCATTCTCAATTCATCTCAGTGTCCTACCACGAAAGATGAACAAGAGAGAATGAAGAAAGTCCCATACGCATCTGCTATTGGGTCTATCATGTATGCAATGATATGTACTAGACCGGATGTGTCATGCGCTCTAAGCTTGACAAGTAGATACCAGAACAACCCAGGAAACAGTCATTGGATTGCTGTTAAAAGTATATTGAAATACCTTAGGAGAACTAAGGATATGTTTCTAATATATGGGTCTGGTGAGGAGGAACTCGCCGTAAAAGGTTACGTGGACGCGAGTTTCCAAACTGATCGAGATGACTCTCGATCACAATCCGGTTATGTCTTCATGTTAAATGGTGGTGCGGTCTCTTGGAAGAGTTCGAAACAGGAGGTTGTTGCGTTATCCACTACAGAGTCGGAGTACATTGCCGCCTCACTGGCAGCTCAGGAAGCTGCATGGATGAAGAAATTCATCGACGACTTAGGAGTGGTCCCTTCCATTCAGGACCCTCTTGAGATCTTTTGTGACAACGAGGGTGCGATTGCTCAAATCAAGGAACCTCGTGCCCATCAAAAGACTCGTCACATTGAGCGGAGATTCAACTACATAAGGGATGAAGTTGAAAAAGGAAAGATATGTATTCGCAAAGTTCACACAGATCATAATGTTGCGGATCCACTCACGAAGCTTTTACATGGGCCAAAACATGAGGGACATGTTTGTGCATTAGGGCTTCGATATTCTAGTGATTGGATATGATCTATTTTATGTATTGTACCGGAACGAAATTATTCAAACTCATTAATATAACTATGGTGTTAATTTATCTGAGTTATGTTCCTATTTTGCATATTTCATCCATGAATAAGCAATTATTCTAAATTTCCGTAGTCGATCACATTTGTGGGAACGAGTGTGAGGTTTAGACTATTATGAACTCGGATTGGTATACATTCATAGGTTGAATGTGGGGCAAGGTTGCAACCAAGGTTCATAGATATTTGTGGGAAACAAATATTGGAAGACCCGCTCTCAAGAATTACTGTATAGAGCCTTTGTGGTTGATCACATGTAATTTTAAGTAAAGGAGAATATCATTGTATCCTCTGACCTGAGATACATATTGGGTTCGGATATTCACCAAGTACTGTGCCTTGATTCTTTCCTTCGCTATTCTGAAACATGATAGTACATAAGGAAGAACTCAGGTATATTACAAAGTGTATATCTAGGACGTATGTAGTCAAGATGGAATTTGTCCCTCTTATTCGTTGAGAGTCAGATGTCTAAGGCCTGAAAAGTTAAATCTATAAGAGAGTGATCACTCTGTATCTCTTGGATTTAACATGACATCTAGGACGAAAGGAAATAATGAAAGATTCACCTAATCATATTCGAGATGGGAACTCGAAAGGGATGATGTTATTGAATGGCACAAAGTCATAACATATTAGGGGTGATGGACGGTGTGTTAGGCTGTATCCATCACTTGCATTAATTTCTTATGTTTCTCGTGCAAGTGGGAGATTGAAGGTATTTCGTATGCCCGAGAGACGTATTAAATTAATGTGGCTAATGTGTTATGATCCAAGTCGGGTCATACCCAATAACAAACTTACCGACACCTGATTCGTATTTGATCTTGACGATTGGTTCGTTGATTAAATACGCGACGCTTGAACTTTAAGAAAAATGGTTTTCTTAAATATTATTTGATGTGTATATAAATTATGGAATAATTTATATAATATGAATTTAATTATTTATAGGCTAAATAATTAATTTTATTATGATACATTTTACATAAAATTGGTTTTATAAATAAAATGTACATAATAATTATATGGAAGTTTTATAAAAATTAGTTTTATAAAATACAAGTTTTATAAAACTTATTTTATTAAACTAATGGACTAGTGGCCTTGGAGTTGTGAGCAAGAGTGCTAAAGATTCTTTCTTGGTCAATTACAAGTCCATTTCCATATGTATGCAAGGCTTGACTCATTCAAGAAAAATACTTGCAAAATACACATCAAAAGCAAAAAAAAATTCTGCTCACATATCCTTGAGCTGGCCGAAACTTTCAAGGGGTTTGAAGGTTCAATTTTCTTTTTGCAAGCTTATTTTTCAAGTGTAAACAAATCCTAACCAAAGCTAAGGTGTTGGTGCACAAGTTTGGGGTATAACTACTTGAGGTTTCATCCATTTGAAGCTCTATTCTTCATCATCATCTTCATCATCAACTACATAGCTTGGAGAAGGTATAATCTCTTATCTATCTTGTAGTTTGTAAGTATGTTTCACAACTTGATCCTAATTGGGATTTAACTTTAAAAGGTTAAAGATTAACAAGTTTAATTGGTAATATTTTCTTGCTTCCGCTTTAATTTGATTCTTAAAATGGTTTAAGTATATTTTGAACTTGTTAAATCCCAACATAGCATAGCTGCTTCTGATTGTTGTTGTTGTTGCGGTTATTATTGTTGTTGGGATGATTGTTGTAGTTGTTGTTGTTGTTGTTGTTGTTGTTGTTGTTAGGCCGTTTGTTGTAGTTGCGATTGATGTTGCGATTGTTGGGATAATTGTTGCGATTATTGTTGTAATTGCTATTGTTGTTGTATTGGTGATTCTTATCACCGTTTTCCTCCCACTTTCTTTTGACTTGCTTCACGTTGGCCTCTTTAGCAGTCTGTTCTTTAATTCTTTCTTCAATCTGGTTCACTAGTTTGTGAGCCATTCTACATGCCTGTTGTATGGAGGCGGGCTCGTGTGAACTTATATCTTCTTGGATTCTTTCCGGTAATCCTTTCACAAACGCGTCGATCTTCTCTTCCTAATCTTCGAATGCTCCCGGACACAATAGGCACAATTCTGTGAATCGTCTTTCCTACGTTGTAATATCAAATCCGTGGGTTCGTAACCCTCTAAGTTCTGTCTTGAGCTTATTGACCTCGGTTCTGGGACGGTACTTCTCGTTCATCAAGTGCTTGAATGCTGACCACGGTAGTGCGTACGTCGTCTTGTCCCACTTGCTCTAGATAGGTATTCCACCATGTTAACACAGAAACTGTGAAGGTATGCGTAGCGTACTTCACTTTGTCCTCTTCAGTACACTTACTTATGGCAAACACCGATTCGACCTTCTCGGTCCACCATTTCAATCTGATCAGTCCTTCAGTTCCATCAAATTCCAAAGGTTTTTAGGCAGTGAATTCTTTGTAGGTGCATCCTACACGATTTCCTGTACTGCTAGATCCAAGGTTATTGTTGGTATGTAGCGCAGCCTATACTGCGGCTATGTTTGAAGCTAGAAAAGTACGGAATTCCTCTTCATTCATATTCATGGTGTGTCGAGTAGTCGGTGCCATTTCCTTCAAAATAGTCAAATGGAACAAGTTAATCATACAGAATATTAAGAGTAGTTAATAGTATTTCGTAGCATAATATGAACTCATTTATAAAAGCTTTTTCTTCATATTAGCGTTTTATAAGTTTAAATTCGGGTAGTACCTACCCGTTAAGTTCATACTTAGTAGCTAATATACAATTCAACTACTACAATTCTATATGAGAAACTGATTATAATAATATTTCGCGTTCAAACTTTTACACAATATTTTACAAACTTACAATACCGCTTATTTTACATATAGCATGAAATATAGCACACAATAAATTTGATACAAGATGGTTGTGAAGATAATTCTAGCTAGTACACAAGTCGTTCAGCAAAGGCAATAAAGACACGTAATTCATACGTCCAGAAACAAGTCATGCATTCTGGTTTTACTAGGATTACTTCCCATCCTTGGTCTTGTGGAACATAACCGTTATGGCCGTTGATAAGACAGCGTGTTGTAATGTCGTCAAAGGGACGAGGGTTACGTAATGTCCAACAGTCCCGTAACAATCTAAAAACCTCATTTCTTACCCCAATTACCGACTCCGTCACTTGTGGGAACGTTTTGTTTAATAGTTGTAGCCCGATGTTCTTGTTCTCACTTTGGTGAGAAGCGAACATTACTAATCCGTAAGCATAACATGCTTCTTTATGTTGCATGTTAGCCGCTTTTTCTAAGTCACGAAGTCCAATATTCGGATATATTGAGTCAAAATAATTTCTTAACCCATTGCGTAAAATAGCATTTGGGTTCCCCGCAATATATGCGTCAAAGTAAACACATCGTAACTTATGGATTTCCCAATGTGATATCCCCCATCTTTCGAACTAAATCCTTTTATAAACCAAGGCATTCTTAGAACGTTCTTCGAATGTCTTACAAACTGATCTCGCCTTAAATAGTTGTGCCGAAGAATTCTGACCGACTCTAGACAAGATTTCATCAATCATGTCTCCGGGTAGGTCTCTTAAAATATTGGGTTGTCTATCCATTTTGTGTTTTTATACTGTAAAATAGACAAGAGTTAGATTCATAAAAAAAATACTTATTAATACAAGCAATTTTTACATATATCATAAAGCATAAGCACACTATATTACATATATTACACCACACGAATACAACTATCTTATTCCGACTCGCTTGTTTCTTTTTCTTCGGTTTTGGTTCGTTTTGCCAAGTTTCTAGGGATATATGATGTTCCCCTAATACGAGCCGTCGTTTTCCACATTGGTTTAGAAAAACCTGGTGGTTTAGAGGTTCCCGGGTCATTGTTACAACTTAAGGACTTCGGGGGTTGACGATACATATAAAGTTCATCGGGGTTGGAATTAGATTTCTCTATTTTTATGCCCTTTCCCTTATTATTTTCTTTTGCCTTTTTAAATTCAGTTGGGGTAATTTCTATAACATCATCGGAATTCTAGTCGGAATCCGATTCATCGGAGAATTGGTAATCCTCCCAATATTTTGCTTCCTTGACGGAAACACCATTGACCATAATTAACCTTGGTCGGTTGGTTGAGGATTTTCTTTTACTTAAACGTTTTATTATTTCCCCCACCGGTTCTATTTCTTCATCCGGTTCCGATTATTCTTCCGGTTCTGATTCTTCTTCCGGTTCCGACTCTTCTTCCGGTTCCTCTTCAGGAACTTGTGAATCAGTCCACGAATCATTTCAATTTACATTTGACTCTTCATTATTATTAGGTGAGTCAATGGGACTTGTTCTAGAGGTAGGTATCTATCACATAATATCAAACGCGTTAAGAGATTAATATATCACATAATATTCACATGTTAAAAATATATAGTTTCCAACAAAATTTGTTAAGCAATCATTTTTCAAGTAAACACGGTCGAAGTCCAGACTCACTAATGCATCCTAACAAACTCGATAAGACACACTAATGCAAAATTCTGGTTCTCTAAGACCAACGCTCGGATACCAACTGAAATGTCCCGTTCTTATTGATTAAAAACGTTCCATATTAATTGATTTCGTTGCGAGGTTTTGACCTCTATATGAGACGTTTTTCAAAGACTGCATTCATTTTAAAACAAACCATAACCTTTATTTCATCAATAAAGGTTTAAAAAGCTTTACGTAGATTATCAAATAATGATAATCTAAAATATCCTGTTTACACACGACCATTACATAATGGTTTACAATACAAATATGTTACAACAAAATAAGTTTCTTGAATGCAGTTTTTACACAATATCATACAAGCATGGACTCCAAATCTCGTCCTTATTTAAGTATGCGATAGAGGAAGCTCTTAATAATCACCTGAGAATAAACATGCTTAAAACGTCAACAAAAATATTGGTGAGTTATAGGTTTAACCTATATATATCAAATCATAATAATAGACCACAAGATTTCATATTTCAATACACATCCCATACATAGAGATAAAAATCATTCATATGGTGAACACCTGGTAACCGACATTAACAAGATGCATATATAAGAATATCCCCATCATTCCGGGACACCCTTCGGATATGATATAAATTTTGAAGTACTAAAGCATCCGGTACTTTGGATGGGGTTTGTTAGGCCCAATAGATCTATCTTTAGGATTCGCGTCAATTAGGGTGTCTTTTCCCTAATTCTTAGATTACCAGACTTAATAAAAAGGGGCATATTCGATTTCGATAATTCAACCATAGAATGTAGTTTCACGTACTTGTGTCTATTTTGTAAATCATTTATAAAACCTGCATGTATTCTCATCCCAAAAATATTAGATTTTAAAAGTGGGACTATAACTCACTTTCACAGATTTTTACTTCGTCGGGAAGTAAGACTTGGCCACTGGTTGATTCACGAACCTATAACAATATATACATATATATCAAAGTATGTTCAAAATATATTTACAACACTTTTAATATATTTTGATGTTTTAAGTTTATTAAGTCAGCTGTCCTCGTTAGTAATGAAATGTCCTGTTCTTATTGATTAAAAACGTTCCATATTAATTGATTTCGTTGCGAGGTTTTGACCTCTATATGAGACGTTTTTCAAAGACTGCATTCATTTTTAAAACAAACCATAACCTTTATTTCATAAATAAAGGTTTAAAAAGCTTTACGTAGATTATCAAATAATGATAATCTAAAATATCCTGTTTACACACGACCATTACATAATGGTTTACAATACAAATATGTTACATCGAAATCAGTTTCTTGAATGCAGTTTTTACACAATATCATACAAACATGGACTCCAAATCTTGTCCTTATTTTAGTATGCAACAGCGGAAGCTCTTAATATTCACCTGAGAATAAACATGCTTTAAACGTCAACAAAAATGTTGGTGAGTTATAGGTTTAACCTATATATATCAAATCGTAACAATAGACCACAAGATTTCATATTTCAATACACATCCCATACATAGAGATAAAAATCATTCATATGGTGAACACCTGGTAACCGACATTAACAAGATGCATATATAAGAATATCCCCATCATTCCGGGACACCCTTCGGATATGATATAAATTTCGAAGTACTAAAGCATCCGGTACTTTGGATGGGGTTTGTTAGGCCCAATAGATCTATCTTTAGGATTCGCGTCAATTAGGGTGTCTGTTCCCTAATTCTTAGATTACCAGACTTAATAAAAAGGGGCATATTCAATTTCGATAATTCAACCATAGAATGTAGTTTCACGTACTTGTGTCTATTTTGTAAATCATTTATAAAACCTGCATGTATTCTCATCCCAAAAATATTAGATTTTAAAAGTGGGACTATAACTCACTTTCACAGATTTTTACTTCGTCGGGAAGTAAGACTTGGCCACTGGTTGATTCACGAACCTATAACAATATATACATATATATCAAAGTATGTTCAAAATATATTTACAACACTTTTAATATATTTTGATGTTTTAAGTTTATTAAGTCAGCTGTCCTCGTTAGTAACCTACAACTAGTTGTCCACAGTTAGATGTACAGAAATAAATCGATAAATATTATCTTGAATCAATCCACGACCCAGTGTATACGTATCTCAGTATTGATCACAACTCAAACTATATATATTTTGGAATCAACCTCAACCCTGTATAGCTAACTCCAACATTCACATATAGAGTGTCTATGGTTGTTCCGAAATATATATAGATGTGTCGACATGATAGGTCGAAACATTGTACACGTGTCTATGGTATCTCAAGATTACATAATATACAATACAAGTTGATTAAGTTATGGTTGGAATAGATTTGTTACCAATTTTCACGTAGCTAAAATGAGAAAAATTATCCAATCTTGTTTTACCCATAACTTCTTCATTTTAAATCCGTTTTGAGTGAATCAAGTTGCTATGGTTTCATATTGAACTCTATTTTATGAATCTAAACAGAAAAAGTATAGGTTTATAGTCAGAAAAATAAGTTACAAGTCATTTTTGTAAAGGTAGTCATTTCAGTCGAAAGAACGACGTCTAGATGACCATTTTAGAAAACATACTTCCACTTTGAGTTTAACCATAATTTTTGGATATAGTTTCATGTTCATAATAAAAATTATTTTCACAGAATAACAACTTTTAAATCAAAGTTTATCATATTTTTTAATTAACTAACCCAAAACAGCCCGCGGTGTTACTACGACGGCGTAAATCCGGTTTTACGGTGTTTTTCGTGTTTCCAGGTTTTAAATCATTAAGTTAGCATATCATATAGATATAGAACATGTGTTTAGTTGATTTTAAAAGTCAAGTTAGAAGGATTAACTTTTGTTTGCGAACAAGTTTAGAATTAACTAAACTATGTTCTAGTGATTACAAGTTTAAACCTTCGAATAAGATAGCTTTATATGTATGAATCGAATGATGTTATGAACATCATTACTACCTTAAGTTCCTTGGATAAACCTACTGGAAAAGAGAAAAATGGATCTAGCTTCAACGGATCCTTGGATGGCTCGAAGTTCTTGAAGCAGAATCGTGACACGAAAACAAGTTCAAGTAAGATCATCACTTGAAATAAGATTGTTATAGTTATAGAAATTGAACCAAAGTTTGAATATGATTATTACCTTGTATTAGAATGATAACCTACTATAAGAAACAAAGATTTCTTGAGGTTGGATGATCACCTTACAAGATTGGAAGTGAGCTAGCAAACTTGAAAGTATTCTTGATTTTATGTAACTAGAACTTGTAGAATATATGAAGAACACTTAGAACTTGAAGATAGAACTTGAGAGAGATCAATCAGATGAAGAAAATTGAAGAATGAAAGTGTTTGTAGGTGTTTTTGGTCGTTGGTGTATGGATTAGATATAAAGGATATGTAATTTTGTTTTCATGTAAATAAGTCATGAATGATTACTCATATTTTTGTAATTTTATGAGATATTTCATGCTAGTTGCCAAATGATGGTTCCCACATGTGTTAGGTGACTCACATGGGCTGCTAAGAGCTGATCATTGGAGTGTATATACCAATAGTACATACATCTAAAAGCTATGTATTGTACGAGTACGAATACGGGTGCATACGAGTAGAATTGTAAGCATTTTTGTTAAGTAGAAGTATTTTGATAAGTGTATTTAAGTCTTTCAAAAGTGTATAAATACATATTAAAACACTACATGTATATACATTTTAACTGAGTCGTTAAGTCATCGTTAGTCGTTACATGTAAGTGTTGTTTTGAAACCTTTAGGTTAACGATCTTGTTAAATGTTGTTAACCCAATGTTTATAATATCAAATGAGATTTTAAATTATTATATTATCATGATATTATCATGTATGAATATCTCTTAATATGATATATATACATTAAATGTCTTTACAACGATAATCGTTACATATATGTCTCGTTTAAAAATCATTAAGTTAGTAGTCTTGTTTTTACATATGTAGTTCATTGTTAATATACTTAATGATATGTTTACTTATCATAGTATCATGTAAACTATATATATATATCCATATATATGTCATCATATAGTTTTTACAAGTTTTAACATTCGTGAATCACCGGTCAACTTGGGTGGTCAATTGTCTATATGAAACATATTTCAATTAATCAAGTCTTAACAAGTTTGATTGCTTAACATGTTGGAAACATTTAATCATGTAAATATCAATCTCAATTAATATATATAAACATGGAAAAGTTCGGGTCACTACAGTACCTACCCGTTAAATAAATTTTGTCCCGAAATTTTAAGCTGTTGAAGGTGTTGACGAATCTTCTGGAAATAGATGCGGGTATTTCTTCTTCATCTGATCTTCACGCTCCCAGGTGAACTCGGGTCCTCTACGAGCATTCCATCGAACCTTAACAATTGGTATCTTGTTTTGCTTAAATCTTTTAACCTCACGATCCATTATTTCGACGGGTTCTTCGATGAATTGAAGTTTTTCGTTGATTTGGATTTCATCTAACGAAATAGTGAGATCTTCTTTAGCAAAACATTTCTTTAAATTCGAGACGTGGAAAGTGTTATGTACAGCCGCGAGTTGTTGAGGTAACTCTAGTCGGTAAGCTACTGGTCCGATACGATCAATAATCTTGAATGGTCCAATATACCTTGGATTTAATTTCCCTCGTTTACCAAATCGAACAACGCCTTTCCAAGGTGCAACTTTAAGCATGACCATCTCTCCAATTTCAAATTCTATATCTTTTCTTTTAATGTCAGCGTAGCTCTTTTGTCGACTTTGGGCGGTTTTCAACCATTGTTGAATTTGGATGATCTTCTCGCTAGTTTCTTGTAAAATCTCCGGACCTGTAATCTATCTATCCCCCACTTCACTCCAACAAATCGGAGACCTGCACTTTCCATAATAAAGTGCTTCAAACGGCGCCATCTCAATGCTTGAATGGTAGCTGTTGTTGTAGGAAAATTCTGCTAACGGTAGATGTCGATCCCAACTGTTTCCGAAATCAATAACACATGCTCGTAGCATGTCTTCAAGCGTTTGTATCGTCCTTTCGCTCTGCCCATCAGTTTGTGGATGATAGGCAGTACTCATGTCTAGACGAGTTCCTAATGCTTGCTGTAATGTCTGCCAGAATCTTGAAATAAATCTACCATCCCTATCAGAGATAATAGAGATTGGTATTCCATGTCTGGAGATGACTTTCTTCAAATACAGTCGTGCTAACTTCTCCATCTTGTCATCTTCTCTTATTGGCAAGAAGTGTGCTGATTTGGTGAGACGGTCAACTATTACCCAAATAGTATCAAAACCACTTGCAGTCCTTGGCAATTTAGTGATGAAATCCATGGTAATGTTTTCCCATTTCCATTCCGGGATTTCGGGTTGTTGAAGTAGACCTGATGGTTTCTGATGCTCAGCTTTGACCTTAGAACACGTCAAACATTCTCCTACGTATTTAGCAACATCGGCTTTCATACCCGGCCACCAAAAATGTTTCTTGAGATCCTTGTACATCTTCCCCGTTCCAGGATGTATTGAGTATCTGGTTTTATGAGCTTCTCTAAGTACCATTTCTCTCATATCTCCAAATTTTGGTACCCAAATCCTTTCAGCCCTATACCGGGTTCCGTCTTCCCGAATATTAAGATGCTTCTCCGATCCTTTGGGTATTTCATCCTTTAAATTTCCCTCATTTAAAACTCCTTGTTGCGCCTCCTTTATTTGAGTAGTAATGTTATTATGAATCATTATATTCATAGATTTTACTCGAATGGGTTCTCTGTCCTTCCTGCTCAAGGCATCGGCTACCACATTTGCCTTCCCCGGGTGGTAACGAATCTCAAAGTCGTAATCATTCAATAATTCAATCCACCTACGCTGCCTCATATTCAGTTGTTTCTGATTAAATATGTGTTGAAGACTTTTGTGGTCGGTATATATAATACTTTTGACCCCATATAAGTAGTGCCTCCAAGTCTTTAATGCAAAAACAACCGCGCCTAATTCCAAATCATGCGTCGTATAATTTTGTTCATGAATCTTCAATTGTCTAGACGCATAAGCAATCACCTTCGTTCGTTGCATTAATACACAACCGAGACCTTGCTTTGATGCGTCACAATAAATCACAAAATCATCATTCCCTTCAGGCAATGACAATATAGGTGCCGTAGTTAGCTTTTTCTTCAATAACTGAAACGCTTTCTCTTGTTCATCATTCCATTCAAATTTCTTCCCTTTATGCGTTAATGCAGTCAAGGGTTTTGCTATTCTGGAAAAGTCTTGGATGAACCTTCTGTAGTAACCAGCTAGTCCTAAAAACTGGCGTATGTGTTTCGGAGTTTTCGGGGTTTCCCACTTTTCAACAGTTTCTATCTTTGCCGGATCCACCTTAATACCTTCTTCGTTCACTATGTGACCGAGGAATTGAACTTCTTCCAACCAAAATGCACACTTTGAAAACTTAGCGTACAATTCTTCCTTCCTCAATACTTCTAACACCTTTCTCAAATGTTCACCGTGTTCTTGGTCATTCTTTGAGTAAATAAGTATGTCATCAATGAAAACAATGACAAACTTGTCAAGGTATGGTCCACACACTCGGTTCATAAGGTCCATGAACACAGCTGGTGCATTAGTTAAACCAAACGGCATGACCATAAACTCGTAATGACCGTAACGTGTTCTGAAAGCAGTCTTTGGAATATCATCTTCTTTCACCCGCATTTGATGATACCCGGAACGTAAGTCAATCTTTGAATAAACAGACGAGCCTTCTAGTTGATCAAATAAGTCGTCGATTCTCGGTAGTGGGTAGCGGTTCTTGATGGTAAGTTTGTTCAACTCTCGGTAGTCGATACACAACCTGAATGTACCATCTTTCTTCTTGACAAACAAAACAGGAGCTCCCCACGGTGATGTGCTTGGTCGAATGAAACCACGCTCTAAATGTTCTTGTAATTGGCTTTGTAGTTCTTTCATCTCGCTGGGTGCGAGTCTGTAAGGAGCACAAGCTATTGGTGCAGCTCCTGGTACAAGATCTATTTGAAATTCAACGGATCGATGTGGGGGTAATCCCGGTAATTCTTTCGGAAATACATCAGGAAATTCTTTTGTGACGGGAACATCATTGATGCTCTTTTCTTCAGTTTGTACTTTCTCGACGTGTGCTAGAACAGCATAGCAACCTTTTCTTATTAGTTTTTGTGCCTTCAAATTACTAATAAGATGTAGCTTCGTGTTGCCCTTTTCTCCGTACACCATTAAAGGTTTTCCTTTTTCTCGTATAATGCGAATTGCATTTTTGTAACAAACGATCTCTGCTTTCACTTCTTTCAACCAGTCCATACCGATTATCACATCAAAACTCCCTAACTCTACTGGTATCAAATCAAACTTAAATGTTTCGCTAACCAGTTTAATTTCTCGATTTCGACATATATTATCTGCTGAAATTAATTTACCATTTGCTAATTCGAGTAAAAATTTACTATCCAAAGGCGTCAATGGACAACTTAATTTAGCACAAAAATCTCTATTCATATAGCTTCTATCCGCACCCGAATCAAATAAAACGTAAGCAGATTTATTATCAATAAGAAACGTACCCGTAACAAGCTCCGGGTCTTCCTGTGCCTCTACCGCATTAATATTGAAAACTCTTCCGCGGCCTTGTCCATTCGTGTTCTCCTGGTTCGGGCAATTTCTAATAATGTGGCCCGGTTTTCCACATTTATAACAAACTACATTGGCATAACTTGCTCCGACACTACTTGCTCCGCCATTACTCATTCCGACACCATTTGTTCCTTTCGTTCTATTAACCCCTGGTCCGTAGACCTCACACTTCGCCGCGCTATGACCATTTCTTTTACACTTGTTGCAAAATTTGGTGCAGAACCCCGAGTGATACTTTTCACACCTTTGGCATAGCTGCTTCTGATTGTTGTTGTTGTTGCGGTTATTATTGTTATTGGGATGATTGTTGTAGTTGTTGTTGGGCCGTTTGTTGTAGTTGCGATTGATGTTGCAATTGTTGGGATAATTGTTGCGATTATTGTTGTAATTGCTGTTGTTGTTGTATTGGTGATTCTTATCACCGTTTTCCTCCCACTTTCTTTTGACTTGCTTCACATTGGCCTCTTCAGCAGTCTGTTCTTTAATTCTTTCTTCAATCTGGTTCACTAGTTTGTGAGCCATTCTACATGCCTGTTGTATGGAGGCGGGCTCGTGTGAACTTATATCTTCTTGGATTCTTTCCGGTAATCCTTTCACAAACGCGTCGATCTTCTCTTCCTCATCTTCGAATGCTCCCGGACACAATAGGCACAATTCTGTGAATCGTCTTTCGTACGTGGTAATATCAAATCCTTGGGTTCGTAACCCTCTAAGTTCTGTCTTGAGCTTATTGACCTCGGTTCTGGGACGGTACTTCTCGTTCATCAAGTGCTTGAATGCTGACCACGGTAGTGCGTACGCATCGTCTTGTCCCACTTGCTCTAGATAGGTATTCCACCATGTTAACGCAGAACCTGTGAAGGTATGCGTAACGTACTTCACTTTGTCCTCTTCAGTACACTTACTTATGGCAAACACCGATTCGACCTTCTCGGTCCACCGTTTCAATCCGATCGGTCCTTCAGTTCCATCAAATTCCAAAGGTTTGCAGGCAGTGAATTCTTTGTAGGTGCATCCTTCACGATTTCCTGTACTGCTAGATCCAAGGTTATTGTTGGTATGTAGCGCAGCCTGTACTGCAGCTATGTTTGAAGCTAGAAAAGTACGGAATTCCTCTTCATTCATATTCACGGTGTGTCGAGTAGTCGGTGCCATTTCCTTCAAAATTATCAAATGGAACAAGTAATCATACAGAATATTAAGAGTAGTTAATAGTATTTCGTAGCATAATATGAACTCATTTATAAAAGCTTTTTCTTCATATTAGCGTTTTATAAGTTTAAATTCGGGTAGTACCTACCCGTTAAGTTCATACTTAGTAGCTAATATACAATTCAACTACTACAATTCTATATGAAAAACTGATTATAATAATATTTCGCGTTCAAACTTTTATACAATATTTTACAAACTTACAATACCGCTTATTTTACATAAAGCATGAAATATAGCACACAATAACTTTGATACAAGATAGTTGTGAAGATAATTCTAGCTAGTACACAAGTCGTTCAGCAAAGGCAATAAAGACACGTAATTCATACGTCCAGAAACAAGTCATGCATTCTGGTTTTACTAGGATTACTTCCCATCCTTGGTCTTGTGGAACATAACCGTTATGGCCGTTGATAAGACAGCGTGTTGTAACGTCGTCAAAAGGACGAGGGTTACGTAATGTCCAACAGTCCCGTAACAATCTAAAAACCTCATTTCTTACCCTAATTACCGACTCCATCACTTGTGGAAACGTTTTGTTTAATAGTTGTAGCCCGATGTTCTTGTTCTCACTTTGGTGAGAAGCGAACATTACTAATCCGTAAGCATAACATGCTTCTTTATGTTGCATGTTAGCCGCTTTTTCTAAATCACGAAGTCCAATATTCGGATATATTGAGTCAAAATAATTTCTTAACCCGTTGCGTAAAATAGCGTTTGGGTTCCCCGCAATATATGCGTCAAAGTAAACACATCGTAACTTATGGGTTTCCCAATGTGATATCCCCCATCTTTCAAACGAAAGTCTCTTATAAACCAAGACATTCTTGGAACGTTCTTCGAATGTCTTACAAACTGATCTCGCCTTAAATAGTTGTGCCGAGGAATTCTGACCAACTCTAGACAAGATTTCATCAATCATGTCTCCGGGTAGGTCTCTTAAAATATTGGGTTGTCTATCCATTTTGTGTTTTTATACTGTAAAATAGACAAGAGTTAGATTCATAAAAAAATACTTATTAATACAAGTAATTTTTTTACATATATCATAAAGCATAAGCACACTATATTACATATATTACACCACACGAATACAACTATCTTATTCCGACTCGCTCGTTTCTTCTTCTTCGGTTTTGGTTCGTTTTGCCAAGTTTCTAGGGATATATGATGTTCCCCTAATACTAACTGTCGTTTTCCACAACGGTTTAGAAAAACCTGGTGGTTTAGAGGTTCCCGGGTCATTGTTACAACTTAAGGACTTCGGGGGTTGACGATACATATAAAGTTCATCGGGGTTGGAATTAGATTTCTTTATTTTTATGCCCTTTCCCTTATTATTTTCTTTTGCCTTTTTAAATTCAGTTGGGGTAATTTCTATAACATCATCGGAATTCTCGTCGGAATCCGATTCATCGGAGAATTTGTAATCCTCCCAATATTTTGCTTCCTTGGCGGAAACACCATTGACCATAATTAACCTTGGTCGGTTGGTTGAGAATTTTCTTTTACTTAACCGTTTTATTATTTCCCCCACCGGTTCTACTTCTTCATCCAGTTCCGATTCTTCTTCCGGTTCCGATTCTTCTTCCGGTTCCGACTCTTCTTCCGGTTCCTCTTCGGGAACTTGTGAATCAGTCCACGAATCATTCCAATTTACATTTGACTCTTCATTATTATTAGGTGAGTCAATGGGACTTGTTCTAGAGGTAGACATCTATCACATAATATCAAACGCGTTAAAAGATTAATATATCACATAATATTCACATGTTAAAAATATATAGTTTCCAACAAAATTTGTTAAGCAATCATTTTTCAAGTAAACACGGTCGAAATCCAGACTCACTAATGCATCCTAACAAACTCGATAAGACACACTAATGCAAAATTCTGGTTCTCTAAGACCAACGCTCGGATACCAACTGAAATGTCCCGTTCTTATTGATTAAAAACGTTCCATATTAATTGATTTCGTTGCGAGGTTTTGACCTCTATATGAGACGTTTTTCAAAGAATGCATTCATTTTTAAAACAAACCATAACCTTTATTTCATAAATAAAGGTTTAAAAAGCTTTACGTAGATTATCAAATAATGATAATCTAAAATATCCTGTTTACACACGACCATTACATAATGGTTTATAATACAAATATGTTACATCGAAATCAGTTTCTTGAATGCAGTTTTTACACAATATCATACAAACATGGACTCCAAATCTTGTCCTTATTTTAGTATGCAACAGCGGAAGCTCTTAATATTCACCTGAGAATAAACATGCTTTAAACGTCAACAAAAATATTGGTGAGTTATAGGTTTAACCTATATATATCAAATCGTAACAATAGACCACAAGATTTCATATTTCAATACACATCCCATACATAGAGATAAAAATCATTCATATGGTGAACACCTGGTAACCGACATTAACAAGATGCATATATAAGAATATCCCCATCATTCCGGGACACTCTTCGGATATGATATAAATTTTGAAGTACTAAAGCATCCGGTACTTTGGATGGGGTTTGTTAGGCCCAATAGATCTATCTTTAGGATTCGCGTCAATTAGGGTGTCTGTTCCCTAATTCTTAGATTACCAGACTTAATAAAAAGGGGCATATTCGATTTCGATAATTCAACCATAGAATGTAGTTTCACGTACTTGTGTCTATTTTGTAAATCATTTATAAAACCTGCATGTATTCTCATCCCAAAAATATTAGATTTTAAAAGTGGGACTATAACTCACTTTCACAGATTTTTACTTCGTCGGGAAGTAAGACTTGGCCACTGGTTGATTCACGAACCTATAACAATATATACATATATATCAAAGTATGTTCAAAATATATTTACAACACTTTTAATATATTTTGATGTTTTAAGTTTATTAAGTCAGCTGTCCTCGTTAGTAACCTACAACTAGTTGTCCACAGTTAGATGTACAGAAATAAATCGATAAATATTATCTTGAATCAATCCACGACCCAGTGTATACGTATCTCAGTATTGATCACAACTCAAACTATATATATTTTGGAATCAACCTCAACCCTGTATAGCTAACTCCAACATTCACATATAGAGTGTCTATGGTTGTTCCGAAATATATATAGATGTGTCGACATGATGGGTCGAAACATTGTATACGTGTCTATGGTATCTCAAGATTACATAATATACAATACAAGTTGATTAAGTTGTGGTTGGAATAGATTTGTTACCAATTTTCACGTAGCTAAAATGGGAAAAATTATCCAATCTTGTTTTACCCATAACTTCTTCATTTTAAATCCGTTTTGAGTGAATCAAGTTGCTATGGTTTCATATTGAACTCTATTTTATGAATCTAAACAGAAAAAGTATAGGTTTATAGTCAGAAAAATAAGTTACAAGTCGTTTTTGTAAAGGTAGTCATTTCAGTCGAAAGAACGACGTCTAGATGACCATTTTAGAAAACATACTTCCACTTTGAGTTTAACCATAATTTTTGGATATAGTTTCATGTTCATAATAAAAATCATTTTCTCAGAATAACAACTTTTAAATCAAAGTTTATCATAGTTTTTAATTAACTAACCCAAAACAGCCCGCGGTGTTACTACGACGGCGTAAATCCGGTTTTACGGTGTTTTTCGTGTTTCCAGGTTTTAAATCATTAATTTAGCATATCATATAGATATAGAACATGTGTTTAGTTGATTTTAAAAGTCAAGTTAGAAGGATTAACTTTTGTTTGCGAACAAGTTTAGAATTAACTAAACTATGTTCTAGTGATTACAAGTTTAAACTTTCGAATAAGATAGCTTTATATGTATGAATCGAATGATGTTATGAACATCATTACTACCTTAAGTTCCTTGGATAAACCTACTGGAAAAGAGAAAAATGGATCTAGCTTCAACGGATCCTTGGATGGCTCGAAGTTCTTGAAGCAGAATCATGACACGAAAACAAGTTCAAGTAAGATCATCACTTGAAATAAGATTGTTATAGTTATAGAAATTGAACCAAAGTTTGAATATGATTATTACCTTGTATTAGAATGATAACCTACTGTAAGAAACAAAGATTTCTTGAGGTTGGATGATCACCTTACAAGATTGGAAGTGAGCTAGCAAACTTGAAAGTATTCTTGATTTTATGTAACTAGAACTTGTAGAATATATGAAGAACACTTAGAACTTGAAGATAGAACTTGAGAGAGATCAATTAGATGAAGAAAATTGAAGAATGAAAGTGTTTGTAGGTGTTTTTGGTCGTTGGTGTATGGATTAGATATAAAGGATATGTAATTTTGTTTTCATGTAAATAAGTCATGAATGATTACTCATATTTTTGTAATTTTATGAGATATTTCATGCTAGTTGCCAAATGATGGTTCCCACATGTGTTAGGTGACTCACATGGGCTGCTAAGAGCTGATCATTGGAGTGTATATACCAATAGTACATACATCTAAAAGCTGTGTATTGTACGAGTACGAATACGGGTGCATACGAGTAGAATTGTAAGCATTTTTGTTAAGTAGAAGTATTTTGATAAGTGTATTGAAGTCTTTCAAAAGTGTATAAATACATATTAAAACACTACATGTATATACATTTTAACTGAGTCGTTAAGTCATCGTTAGTCGTTACATGTAAGTGTTGTTTTGAAACCTTTAGGTTAACGATCTTGTTAAATGTTGTTAACCCAATGTTTATAATATCAAATGAGATTTTAAATTATTATATTATCATGATATTATCATGTATGAATATCTCTTAATATGATATATATACATTAAATGTCTTTACAACGATAATCGTTACATATATGTCTCGTTTAAAAATCATTAAGTTAGTAGTCTTGTTTTTACATATGTAGTTCATTGTTAATATACTTAATGATATGTTTACTTATCATAGTATCATGTTAACTATATATATATCCATATATATGTCATCATATAGTTTTTACAAGTTTTAACGTTCGTGAATCACCGGTCAACTTGGGTGGTCAATTGTCTATATGAAACATATTTCAATTAATCAAGTCTTAACAAGTTTGATTGCTTAACATGTTGGAAACATTTAATCATGTAAATATCAATCTAAATTAATATATATAAACATGGAAAAGTTCGGGTCACTACAAGTAACCTATAACTAGTTGTCCACAGTTAGATGTACAGAAATAAATCGATAAATATTATCTTGAATCAATCCACGACCCAGTGTATACGTATCTCAGTATTGATCACAACTCAAACTATATATATTTTGGAATCAACCTTAACCCTGTATAGCTAACTCCAACATTCACATATAGAGTGTCTATGGTTGTTCCGAAATATATATAGATGTGTCGACATGATAGGTCGAAACATTGTATACGTGTCTATGGTATCTCAAGATTACATAATATACAATACAAGTTGATTAAGTTATGGTTGGAATAGATTTGTTACCAATTTTCACGTAGCTAAAATGAGAAAAATTATCCAATCTTGTTTTACCCATAACTTCTTCATTTTAAATCCATTTTGAGTGAATCAAATTGATATGGTTTCATATTGAACTCTATTTTATGAATCTAAACAGAAAAAGTATAGGTTTATAGTCGGAAAAATATGTTACAAGTCGTTTTTGTAAAGGTAGTCATTTCAGTCGAAAGAACGACGTCCAGATGACCATTTTAGAAAACATACTTCCACTTTGAGTTTAACCATAATTTTTGGATATAGTTTCATGTTCATAATAAAAATCATTTTCTCAGAATAACAACTTTTAAATCAAAGTTTATCATAGTTTTTAATTAACTAACCCAAAATAGCCCGCGGTGTTACTACGACGGCGTAAATCCGGTTTACGGTGTTTTTCGTGTTTCCAGGTTTTAAATCATTAAGTTAGCATATCATATAGATATAGAACATGTATTTAGTTGATTTTAAAAGTCAAGTTAGAAGGATTAAATTTTGTTTGCGAACAAGTTTAGAATTAACTAAACTATGTTCTAGTGATTACAAGTTTAAACCTTCGAATAAGATAGCTTTATATGTATGAATCGAATGATGTTATGAACATCATTACTACCTTAAGTTCCTTGGATAAACCTACTGGAAAAGAGAAAAATGGATCTAGCTTCAACGGATCCTTGGATGGCTCGAAGTTCTTGAAGCAGAATCATGACACGAAAACAAGTTCAAGTAAGATCATCACTTGAAATAAGATTGTTATAGTTATAGAAATTGAACCAAAGTTTGAATATGATTATTACCTTGTATTAGAATGATAACCTACTGTAAGAAACAAAGATTTCTTGAGGTTGGATGATCACCTTACAAGATTGGAAGTGAGCTAGCAAACTTGAAAGTATTCTTGATTTTATATAACTAGAACTTGTAGAATATATGAAGAACACTTAGAACTTGAAGATAGAACTTGATAGAGATCAATTAGATGAAGAAAATTGAAGAATGAAAGTGTTTGTAGGTATTTTTGGTCATTGGTGTATGGATTAGATATAAAGGATATGTAATTTTATTTTCATGTAAATAAGTCATGAATGATTACTCATATTTTTGTAATTTTATGAGATATTTCATGCTAGTTGCCAAATGATGGTTCCCACATGTGTTAGGTGACTCACATGGGCTGCTAAGAGCTGATCATTGGAGTGTATATACCAATAGTACATACATCTAAAAGCTGTGTATTGTACGAGTACGAATACGGGTGCATACGAGTAGAATTGTTGATGAAACTGAACGAGGATGTAATTGTAAGCATTTTTGTTAAGTAGAAGTATTTTGATAAGTGTATTGAAGTCTTTCAAAAGTGTATAAATACATATTAAAACACTACATGTATATACATTTTAACTGAGTCGTTAAGTCATCGTTAGTCGTTACATGTAAGTGTTGTTTTGAAACCTTTAGGTTAACGATCTTGTTAAATGTTGTTAACCCAATGTTTATAATATTAAATGAGATTTTAAATTATTATATTATCATGATATTATCATGTATGAATATCTCTTAATATGATATATATACATTAAATGTCTTTACAACGATAATCGTTACATATATGTCTCGTTTAAAAATCATTAAGTTAGTAGTCTTGTTTTTACATATATAGTTCATTGTTAATATACTTAATGATATGTTTACTTATCATAGTATCATGTTAACTATATATATATCCATATATATGTCATCAAATAGTTTTTACAAGTTTTAACGTTCGTGAATCACCGGTCAACTTGGGTGGTCAATTGTCTATATGAAACATATTTCAATTAATTAAGTCTTAATAAGTTTGATTGCTTAACATGTTGGAAACAGTTAATCATGTAAATATCAATCTCAATTAATATATATAAACATGGAAATGTTCGGGTCACTACAATTTTTTTGTCCGATCTTCTCGTTTTCACTCAAAATAAACAACGAAAAACATTGTTGCAAAACTATAACGCGTTTAAAAGGTCCCGTTTTGTCTGATCTTCTCGTTTTCAATCAAAATAAACAACGAAAAACGTTGTTACAAAACTATAACGCGTTTGAAAGGTGCAGTTTTGTCCGATCTTCTCGTTTTCACTCAAAATAAACAACGAAAATATTTGTTGCAAAACTATAACGCGTTTAAAAGGTACGGTTTTGTCCGATCTTCTCGTTTTCACTCAAAATAAACAACGAAAAATGTTGTTGCAAAACTATAACGGGTTTAAAAGATCTCTTTTTGTCCGATCTTCTCGTTTTAACTCAAAATAAACAACGAAAAACGTTGTTCCAAAAGTATAACGCGTTTAAAAGGTCCCTTTTTATCAGATCTTCTCGTTCTCACTCTAAGTAAACCACGAAAAATGTTGTTGCAAAACTATAACGCGTTTGAAAGATCATTTTTGTCCAATCTTCTCGTTTTCACTCAAAATAAACAACGAAAAACGTTGTTTCAAAACTATAACTCGTTTAAATGGTGCGGTTTTGTCCGATCTTCTCGTTTTCACTCCAAAAAAAAAACATTGTTGCAAAACTATAACGCGTTTAAAAGGTTCCTTTTTGTCCAATTTTCTCGTTTTCACTCATAATAAACAACGAAAAGCGTTGTTGCAAAACTATAACGCGTTTGAAAGGTCCCTTTTTGTCCGATCTTCTCGTTTTCACTCAAAATAAACAACGAAAAACGTTTTGCAAAACTATAACGCATTTGAAAGGTCCATTTTTGTTCGATCTTCTCGTTTTCACTCAAAATAAACAACGAAAAACGTTGTTGCAAAACTATAACGCGTTTAAAATTTCCGATTTTGTCCGATGTTCTCGTTTTCACTCAAAATAAACAACGAAAAACGTTGTTTAAAAACTATAACGCGTTTAAAAGGTCCTTTTTTGTCCGATCTTCTCGTTTTCACTCAAAATAAACAACGAAAAACGTTGTTGCAAAACTATAACGCATTTAATAGGTCCCTTTTTGTCCGATCTTCTCGTTTTCACTCAAAATAAACTACGAAAAACGTTGTTGCAAAACTATAACATGTTTAAAAGGTCCCTTTTTGTCCGATCTTCTCGTTTGCACTCAAAATAAACAACGAAAAACGTTGTTGCAAAACTATAATGCGTATGAAAGGTGTGATTTTGTCCGATCTTCTCGTTTTCACTCAAAATAAACAAAAAAACGTTGTTGCAAAACTACATCGGGTTTAAAAGGTCCCTTTTTGTCCGATCTTCTCGTTTTCACTCAAAATAAACAACGAAAAGTGTTGTTGCAAAACTATAACGCGTTTGAAAGGTCCCTTTTTGTCCGATCTTCTCTTTTTCACTCAAAATAAGCAACGAAAAACGTTTTGCAAAACTATAACGCGTTTGAAAGGTCCCTTTTTGTTAGATCTTCTAGTTTTCACTTAAAATAAACAACGAAAAACGTTGTTACAAAACTATAACACGTTTAAAAGGTACGATTTTGTTCGATCTTCTCGTTTTCACTCAAAATAAACAACGAAAAATGTTGTTACAAAACTATAACGTGTTTAAAAGGTCCCTTTTTGTCCGATCTTCTCGTTTTCACTCAAAATAAACAACGAAAAACGTTTTTGCAAAACTATAACGCGTTTAAAACGTCCCTTTTTGTCCGATCTTCTCGTTTTCACTCTAAATAAACAACGAAAAACGTTGTTGCAAAACTATAACGCGTTTGAATGGTCCCTTTTTGTCCGATCTTCTTATTTTCACTCAAAATAAACAACGAAAAACGTTGTTGTAAAACTATAACGCGTTTGAAATGTGCAGTTTTGTCCGATCTTCTCGTTTTCACTCAAAATAAACAACAAAAAACGTTGTTGCAAAACTATAACGCGTTTGAAAGGTCTCTTTTTGTCCGATCTTCTCGTTTTCACTCAAAATAAACAACGAAAAACGTTGTTACAAAACTATTACGCGTTTAAAAGGACTATTTTTGTCCGATCTTCTCGTTTTCACTCAAAATAAACAATGAAAAATGTTGTTGCAAAACAATAACGCGTTTAAAAGGTTCTTTTTGTCAGATCTTCTCGTTTTCACTCAAAATAAACAACGAAAAACGTTGGTGCAAAACTATAACGCGTTTAAAAGGTCCATTTTTGTCTGATCTTCTCGTTTTCACTCAAAATAAACAACGAAAAACGTTGTTGCAAAAGTATAACGTGTTTGAAAGGTGCAGTTTTGTCCAATCTTCTCATTTTTACTCAAAATATACAACAAAAAACGTTGTTGCAAAACTATAACGCGTTTGAAATGTGCGGTTTTGTCCGATATTCTCGTTTTCACTCAAAATAAACAACGAAAAACGTTGTTGCAAAACTTTAACGCATTTAAAAGGTCCTTTTTTTGTCCGATCTTCTCGTTTTCACTCAAAATAAACAACGAAAAACGTTGTCGCAAAACTATAACGCGTTTAAAAGGTCCCGTTTTGTCTGATCTTCTCGTTTTCACTCAAAATAAACAACGAAAAACGTTGTTGCAAAACTATAACGCGTTTGAAAGGTGCAGTTTTGTCCGATCTTCTCATTTTCATTCAAAATAAACAACAAAAAACGTTGTTGCAAAACTATAACGCGTTTGAAATGTGCGGTTTTGTTCAATATTCTCGTTTTCACTCAAAATATACAACGAAAAACGTTGTTGTAAAACTGTAACGCGTTTAATAGGTCCCTTTTTTGTCCGATCTTCTCGTTTTCACTCAAAATAAACAAAGAAAAACGTTTTGCAAAACTATAACGCGTTTAAAAGGTCCAATTTTGCCCGATCTTCTCGTTTTCACTCAAAATAAACAACGAAAAATGTTGTTGCAAACTATAACGCGTTTGAAAGATCCCTTTTGGTCCGATCTTCTGGTTTTCACTCAAAATAAACAACGAAAAACGTTGTTGCAAAACTATAACGCGTTTGAAAGGTCCCTTTTTGTCCGATCTTCTTGTTTTCACTCAAAATAAACAACGAAAAATGTTGTTGCAAAACTATAACGCGTTTGAAAGGTCCCTTTTTGTCCGATCTTCTCATTCACTCAAAATAAACAACGAAAAACGTTGTTTAAAAACTATAACGCATTTGAAAGGTGCGGTTTGTCCGATCTTCTTGTTTTCTCAAAATAAACAACGAAAAACGTTGTTGCAAAACTATAACATGTTTAAAAGGTCCTTTTTTGTCCGATCTTCTCGTTTTCACTCAAAATAAACAACGAAAAACGTTGTTGCAAAACTATAACATGTTTAAAAGGTCCTTTTTTGTCCGATCTTCTCGTTTTCACTCAAAATTAACAACGAAAAACGTTGTTGCAAAACTATAACGCGTATGAAAGGTGCGGTTTTGTCCGATCTTCTCGTTTTCACTCAAAAAAAAAACATTGTTGCAAAACTATAACGCGTTTAAAAGGTCCCTTTTTGTCCAATCTTCTCGTTTTCACTCATAATAAACAACGAAAAGCGTTGTTGCAAAACTATAACGCGTTTGAAAGGTCCCTTTTTGTCTAATCTTCTCGTTTTTACTCAAAATAAACAACGAAAAACGTTTTGCAAAACTATAACGCATTTGAAAGGTGCCTTTTTGTTCGATCTTCTCGTTTTCACTCAAAATAAACAACGAAAAACATTGTTGCAAAACTATAACGCATTTAAAAGGTCCGATTTTGTCCGATGTTCTCGTTTTCACTCAAAATAAACAACGAAAAACGTTGTTTAAAAACTATAACGCGTTTAAAAGGTCCTTTTTTGTCCGATCTTCTCGTTTTCACTCAAAATAAACAATGAAAAACGTTGTTGCAAAACTATAACGCGTTTAAAAGGTCCCTTTTTGTCCGATCTTCTCGTTTTCACTCAAAATAAACTACGAAAAACGTTGTTGCAAAACTATAACATGTTTAAAAGGTCCTTTTTTGTCCGATCTTCTCGTTTGCACTCAAAATAAACAACGAAAAACGTTGTTGCAAAACTATCATGCGTATGAAAGGTGTGGTTTTGTCTGATCTTCTCGTTTTCACTCAAAATAAACAAAAAAACGTTGTTGCAAAACTACATCGGGTTTAAAAGGTCCCTTTTTGTCCGATCTTCTCGTTTTCACTCAAAATAAACAACGAAAAGTGTTGTGGCAAAACTATAACGCGTTTGAAAGGTCCCTTTTTGTCCGATCTTCTCTTTTTCACCCAAAATAAACAACGAAAAATGTTTTGCAAAACTATAACGCGTTTGAAAGTTTCCTTTTTGTTCGATCTTCTAGTTTTCACTTAAAATAAACAACGAAAAACGTTGTTGCAAAACTATAACACGTTTAAAAGGTCCGATTTTGTCCGATCTTCTCGTTTTCACTCAAAATAAACAACGAATTATTAAAGTGAATTATTAAAGTATGAATTATTAAAGTGAATTATTAAAGTATGAATTATTAAAGTGAATTATTAAAGTATGAATTATTAAAGTATGAATTATTAAAGTGAATTATTAAAGTATGAATTATTAAAGTGAATTATTAAAGTTAAAGTAAAGTAAAAGTAAAGTAAAGGTAAAGTTAAAGTATAGTAAAAGTATAAAAAATATGTATGTATAATACGCGTATAAATATATATAATATTAATTTAAATCATTATATATATTTAATGAAATAAAATATAAATATCGTTATATTTATTATATTGGTTAAGTAATGAGTTGTCAAAAGTGATTCTAGATAATTATAAAAGTTATATACATTTTAATAATAAAGTTATTTTTAAACTGAAAACATTTTTGTACGTTTGAAAATAGATTAATAGAATATTATGGAAACCAATTCTCCACTAGCTTTTGTCTAACTTTCGTAAATGACACTTTTTATTTTTATTTATAAATAGCTTTACAAATTATTCCGAACATCGTTAAGAGGAATAGATTTTCTCAAATCATAGTGGACCTCTCAACAGAGACTTGTAATCATAATTCAATGTTTCTAATAATTCAATCATTTAATATATTTTTTTTTTTAATTTCGTCGATAATCGTATTGAAACAAATACGTTCATATAAAGCATTATACGTTTAAATACTTTGTTGACATTTTCAATTTATAACATATACACATATACATACATATTCATATATGTTCATTTAATGGTTCGTGAATCATTGGAATTTGGTCGAGGTTTAAATGAATGTATAAACATAGTTTAAAATCCTTGAGATTTAACTTAACAAACATTGTTTATCGTGTCAGAATAATATAAAGATAAAGTTTAAATTTAGTCAGAAATTTCCGGATCGTCACAGTACCTACCCGTTAAAGAAATTTTTTCCCCGAAATTTGATAGAGGTCGTTATGGCTAACAATGAGAATGTTATTATGACGATTATGAAGTTTTATCATGTCTAAGAAGTATGGATAAAATAATTCGATTACTCAAAGCGTATAAGGGAAGTTATCGTAAATGAAGGAAATAAGATTATAGTGATTCGTCATATCTTTTGACGTCATCACAATTGATCTCCGAATTTAAAGAAAATCTTTGTAATCTATGTTGGATTTGATGCTTCGGTGATTAAGGAGATTATGATTCTCTTTGAATTAATACGATAATCCATCTTGATTTCTCTGTCGAGTATTTCACTATAAATCCACCTCCTTCGTTTCCTTACAACTCACACCTTCTATTCTTTCTCCCTCAACTCATATTTTAAAGTATTTGTCAATATGCTTCATCCAGTACTGATTCTCGATATACTCCTCACTTTCATATCTGTCATTCTTCTTTTTCATCTGCCTCTGGAAAAATCTATTTACTTCTACTATACTCTCGGTTTTATAGTGTTTTTAGTTCTTCCGTGTCTTTATATTGCTATATGCATCGATATATACGGTTTATAATTTTTGGGTAGTTGTTGGGTTTTATATCTTCCCTTATATTTCAAAGCCCCTGCTTTTGTCTTCTATAATCATTGATATCCATAGTTAATGCCCCCTTCTATTTGCTGCGATTTATACTCCAATTTCTATTTTGGAGTTTTGTCCTTTCGTTTCTTCTTCTTGCGATTAAGCAACGTTTGTAATGGTCCAGTATTCGCAGATATGAATTTCAGAATGAACATAGTTAATGTTCTAAGAAGGAAATGGTAATGGCACGATCTTGATTTGTTAATTTACCAGAATACCCTGAAAAAACCGAATCATCAAGAAAATATATTCTTGATATTTTTAGAGATTAAATAGAATACAAGAGTCGTGTAACATGGAACATGATGACGGCATGGTCTGTGAATCTGTAGTGACCCGAACTTTTCCATGTTTATATATATTAATTGAGATTGATATTTACATGATTAAATGTTTCCAACATGTTAAGCAATCAAACTTGTTAAGACTTGATTAATTGAAATATGTTTCATATAGACAATTGACCACCCAAGTTGACCGGCGATTCACGAACGTTAAAACTTGTAAAAACGACATGACGATATATATATGGATATACATATGGTTAACATGAGATTATGATAAGTAAGTATCTTCATAAGTATATTAACAATGAGTTATATACATATAAACAAGACTACTAACTTAAGGATTTCGAAACGAGACATATATGTAACGATTATCGTTGTAACGACATTTAAATGTATATATATATATCATATTAAGATATATTAATATATCATAATATCATGATAATATAATAATTTGACATCTCATTAGATAGAATAAACAATGGGTTAACAACATTAATTGAGATCGTTAACTTAAAGGTTTCAAAACAACACTTACATGTAACGACTAACGATGACTTAACGACTCAGTTAAAATATATATACATGTAGTGTATTTAGATGTATTAAAATACTCTTGGAAGACTTCAAGACATATATCAAAACACTCATACTTAACAAAAATGGTTACAGTTACTTTTCCATTCTTTTCTTTCATCAAGAATTCTAGTCGTATTCTTACCCGTATTATACACAGCTTCAAAATGTACTTACTATGAGTATATACCAATAGGAACTAGCATGGGATTCCACTCTTGATTATGTCATGTATGACTAATCAATTTTAACTTCTACCATGAGCTAGTCAACTAACTAGAACTCCTTTTAACCCCACTCACCACTCACCTATTACCACTCATCATTCACTCCATTTCACTTCCAATTCTCTTTCTAATTTTCTCTCAACACACCCACACTATTATGAACTTATTTTTCCAGTAGTTAATCATCATCTTCATCAAAAATCACTTCAAGAATCAAGCTATAATCATCATAGGAAGAACACTTCAAGAACACTTCAAAAATCCCTTCAAGTTTACTAATTTACTTCCAAGCTTTCTAATCCATTCCAAGTAATCATCTAAGATCAAGAAACCTTTGTTATATACAGTAGGTTATCTTTCTTATTCAAGGTAATATTCATATTCAAACTTTGATTCAATTTCTATAACTATAAACTATCTTAATTCGAGTAAAAATCTTACTTGAACTTGTTTTTGTGTCATGATCCTACTTCAAGAACTTTCAAGCCATCCAAGATCCTTTGAAGCTAGATCATTTATTGTCACTTCCAGTAGGTTTACCTACTAAACTTGAGGTAGTAATGATGTTCATAACATCATTTGATTCATATATATAAAACTATCTTATTCGAAGGTTTAAACTCGTAATCACTAGAACATAGTTTAGTTAATTCTAAACTTGTTCGCAAACAAAAGTTAATCCTTCTAACTTGACTTTTAAAATCAACTAAACACATGTTCTATATCTATATGATATGCTAACTTAATGATTTAAAACCTGTAAACACGAAAAACACCGTAACACCGGATTTACGCCGTCGTAGTAACACCGCGGGCTGTTTTGGGTTAGTTAATTAAAAACTATGATAAACTTTGATTTAAAAGTTGTTATTCTGAGAAAATAATTTTTATTATGAACATGAAACTATATCCAAAAATTATGGTTAAACTCAAAGTGGAAGTATGTTTTCTAAAATGGTCATCTAGACGTCGTTCTTTCGACTGAAATGACTACCTTTACAAAAACGACTTGTAACTTATTTTTCCGACTATAAACCTATACTTTTTCTGTTTAGATTCATAAAATAGAGTTCAATATGAAACCATAGCAATTTGATTCACTCAAAACGGATTTAAAATGAAGAAGTTATGGGTAAAACAAGATTGGATAATTTTTCTCATTTTAGCTACGTGAAAATTGGTAACAAATCTATCCCAACCATAACTTAATCAACTTGTATTTTATATTATGTAATCTTGAGATACCATAGACACGTATACAATGTTTCGACCTATCATGTCGACACATCTATATATATTTCGGAACAACCATAGACACTCTATATGTGAATGTTGGAGTTAGCTATACAGGGTTGAGGTTGATTCCAAAATATATATAGTTTGAGTTGTGATCAATACTGAGATACGTATACACTGGGTCGTGGATTGATTCAAGATAATATTTATCGATTTATTTCTGTACATCTAACTGTGGACAACTAGTTGTAGGTTACTAACGAGGACAGCTGACTTAATAAACTTAAAACATCAAAATATATTAAAAGTGTTGTAAATATATTTTGAACATACTTTGATATATATGTATATATTGTTATAGGTTCGTGAATCAACCAGTGGCCAAGTCTTACTTCCCGACGAAGTAAAAATCTGTGAAAGTGAGTTATAGTCCCACTTTTAAAATCTAATATTTTTGGGATGAGAATACAAGCAGGTTTTATAAATGATTTACAAAATAGACACAAGTACGTGAAACTACATTCTATGGTTGAATTATCGAAATCGAATATGCCCCTTTTTATTAAGTCTGGTAATCTAAGAATTAGGGAACAGACACCCTAATTGACGCGAATCCTAAAGATAGATCTATTGGGCCTAACAAACCCCATCCAAAGTACCGGATGCTTTAGTACTTCAAAATTTATATCATATCCGAAGGGTGTCCCGGAATGATGGGGATATTCTTATATATGCATCTTGTTAATGTCGGTTACCAGGTGTTCACCATATGAATGATTTTTATCTCTATGTATGGGATGTGTATTGAAATATGAAATCTTGTGGTCTATTATTATGATTTGATATCTATAGGTTAAACCTATAACTCACCAACATTTTTGTTGACGTTTTAAGCATGTTTATTCTCAGGTGATTATTAAGAGCTTCCGCTGTCGCATACTTAAATAAGGACGAGATTTGGAGTCCATGCTTGTATGATATTGTATAAAAACTGCATTCAAGAAACTTATTTTGTTGTAACATATTTGTATTGTAAACCATTATGTAATGGTCGTGTGTAAACATGATATTTTAGATTATCATTATTTGATAATCTACGTAAAGCTTTTTAAACCTTTATTGATGAAATAAAGGTTATGGTTTATTTTAAAATGAATGCAGTCTTTGAAAAACGTCTCATATAGAGGTCAAAACCTCGCAACGAAATCAATTAATATGGAACGTTTTTAATCAATAAGAACGGGACATTTCAGTTGGTATCCGAGCGTTGGTCTTAGAGAACCAGAAAATTTGCATTAGTGTGTCTTATCGAGTTTGTTAGGATGCATTAGTGAGTCTGGACTTCGACCGTGTTTTCTTTAAAAATGATTGCTTAACATTTTTGTTGGAAACTATATATTTTTAACATATGAATATTATGTGATATATTAATCTCTTAACGTGTTTGACATTATGTGATAGATGTCTACCTCTAGAACAAGTCCCATTGACTCACCTAATAATAATGAAGAGTCAAATGTAAATTGGAATGATTCGTGGACTGATTCACAAGTTCCCGAAGAGGAACCGGAAGAAGAATCGGAACCGAAAGAAGAATCGGAACCGGATGAAGAAATAGAACCGGTGGGGGAAATAATAAAACGGTTAAGTAAAAGAAAATCCTCAACCAACCGACCAAGGTTAATTATGGTCAATGGTGTTTCTGCCAAGGAAGCAAAATATTGGGAGGATTACCAATTCTCCGATGAATCGGATTCCGACGAGAATTCCGATGATGTTATAGAAATTACCCCAACTGAATTTAAAAAGGCAAAAGAAAATAATAAGGGAAAGGGCATAAAAATAGAGAAATCTAATTCCAACCCCGATGAACTTTATATGTATCGTCAACCCCCGAAGTCCTTAAGTTGTAACAATGACCCGGGAACCTCTAAACCACCAGGTTTTTCTAAACCAATGTGGATAACGACGGCTCGTATTAGGGGAACATCATATATCCCTAGAAACTTGGCAAAACGAACCAAAACCGAACAAGAAGAAACGAGCGAGTCAGAATAAGATAGTTATATTCGTGTGGTGTAATATATGTAATATAGTGTGCTTATGCTTTATGATATATGTAAAAATTGCTTGTATTAATAAGTATTTTTTTTATGAATCTAACTCTTGTCTATTTTACAGTATAAAAACACAAAATGGATAGACAACCCAATATTTTAAGAGACCTACCCGGAGACATGATTGATGAAATCTTGTCTAGAGTCGGTCAGAATTCCTCGGCACAACTATTTAAGGCGAGATCAGTTTGTAAGACATTCGAAGAACGTTCCAAGAATGCCTTAGTTTATAAAAGGCTTTCGTTCGGAAGATGGGGAATATCACATTGGGAAATCCATAAGTTACGATGTGTTTACTTTGACGCATATATTGCGGGGAACCCAAATGCTATTTTACGCAACGGGTTAAGAAATTATTTTGACTCAGTATATCCGAATATAGGACTTCGTGATTTAGAAAAAGCGGCTAACATGCAACATAAAGAAGCATGTTATGCTTACGGGTTAGTAATGTTCGCTTCTCACCAAAGTGAGAACAAGAACATCGGGCTACAACTATTAAACAAAACGTTCCCACAAGTGACGGAGTCGGTAATTGGGGTAAGAAATGAGGTTTTTAGGTTATTACGAGACTGCTGGTCATTACGTAACCCTCGTCCCTTTGACGACGTTACAACACGCTGTCTTATCAACGGCCATAATGGTTATGTTCCACAAGACCAAGGATGGGAAGTAGTCCTAGTAAAACCAGAATGCATGACTTGTTTCTGGACGTATGAATTACGTGTCTTTATTGCCTTTGCTGAACGGCTTGTGTACTAGCTAGAATTATCTTCACAACTATCTTGTATCAAAGTTATTGCGTGCTATATTTCATGCTTTATGTAAAATAAGCGGTATTGTAAGTTTGTAAAATATTGTATTAAAGTTTGAACGCGAAATATTATTACAACCAGTTTTTCATATAGAATTGTAGTAGTTGAATTGTATATTAGCTACTAAGTATGAACTTAACGGGTAGGTACTACCCGAATTTAAACTTATAAAACGCTAATATGAAGAAAAAGCTTTTATAAATGAGTTCATATTATGCTACGAAATACTATTAACTACTCTTAATATTCTGTATGATTAACTTGTTCCATTTGAATACTTTGAAGGAAATGGCACCGACTACTCGACACACCGGGAATATGAATGAAGAGGAATTCCTTACTTTTCTAGCTTCAAACATAGCCGCAGTACAGGCTGCGCTACATACCAACAATAACCTTGGATCTAGCAGTACAGGAAATCGTGTAGGATGCACCTACAAAGAATTCACTGCCTGCAAACCTTTGGAATTTGATGGAACCGAAGGACCGATCGGATTGAAACGGTGGATCGAGAAGGTCGAATCGGTGTTTGCCATAAGTAAGTGTACTGAAGAGGACAAAGTGAAGTACGCTACGCATACCTTCACAGGTTCTGCGTTAACATGGTGGAATACCTATCTAGAGCAAGTGGGACAAGACGATGCGTACGCACTACCGTGGTCAGCATTCAAGCACTTGATGAACGAGAAGTACCGTCCCAGAACCGAGGTCAATAAGCTCAAGACAGAACTTAGAGGGTTACGGACCCAAGGATTTGATATTACCACGTACGAAAGACGATTCACAGAATTGTGCCTATTGTGTCCGGGAGCATTCGAAGATGAGGAAGAGAAGATCGACGCGTTTGTGAAAGGATTACCGGAAAGAATCCAAGAAGATATAAGTTCACACGAGCCCGCCTCTATACAACAGGCATGTAGAATGGCTCACAAACTAGTGAACCAGATTGAAGAAAGAATTAAAGAACAGACTGCTAAAGAGGCCAATGTGAAGCAAGTCAAAAGAAAGTGGGAGGAAAACGGTGATAAGAATCACCAATACAACAACAACAGCAATTACAACAATAATCGCAACAATTATCCCAACAATCGCAACATCAATCGCAACTATAACAAACGGCCCAACAACAACAACAACAACAACAACAACAACAACAACAACAACAACAACAGTAACTACAACAATCATCCCAACAACAATAATAACCGCAACAACAACAACAACAATCAGAAGCAGCTATGCCAAAGGTGTGAAAAGTATCACTCGGGGTTCTGCACCAAATTTTGCAACAAGTGTAAAAGAAATGGTCATAGTGCGGCGAAGTGTGAGGTCTACGGACCAGGGGTTAATAGAATGAAAGGAACAAATGGTGTCGGAACGAGTAATGGCGGAGCAAGTAGTGTCGGAGCAAGTTATGCCAATGTAGTTTGTTATAAATGTGGAAAACCGGGCCACATTATTAGAAATTGCTCGAACCAGGAGAACACGAATGGACAAGGCCGCGGAAGAGTTTTCAATATTAATGCGGCAGAGGCACAGGAAGACCCGGAGCTTGTTACGGGTACGTTTCTTATTGACAATAAATCTGCTTACGTTTTATTTGATTCGGGTGCGGATAGAAGCTATATGAGTAGAGATTTTTGTGCTAAATTAAGTTGTCCATTGACGCCTTTGGATAGTAAATTTTTACTCGAATTAGCAAATGGTAAATTAATTTCAGCAGATAATATATGTCGGAATCGAGAAATTAAACTGGTTAGCGAAACATTTAAGATTGATTTGATACCAGTAGAGTTAGGGAGTTTTGATGTGATAATCGGTATGGACTGGTTGAAAGAAGTGAAAGCAGAGATCGTTTGTTACAAAAATGCAATTCGCATTATACGAGAAAAAGGAAAACCCTTAATGGTGTACGGAGAAAAGGGCAACACGAAGCTACATCTTATTAGTAATTTGAAGGCACAAAAACTAATAAGAAAAGGTTGCTATGCTGTTCTAGCACACGTCGAGAAAGTACAAACTGCAGAAAAGAGCATCAATGATGTTCCCATTGCAAAAGAATTTCCCGATGTATTTCCGAAAGAATTACCGGGATTACCCCCACATCGATCCGTTGAATTTCAAATAGATCTTGTACCAGGAGCTGCACCAATAGCTCGTGCTCCTTACAGACTCGCACCCAGCGAGATGAAAGAACTGCAAAGCCAATTACAAGAACTTTTAGAGCGTGGTTTCATTCGACCAAGCACATCACCGTGGGGAGCTCCTGTTTTGTTTGTCAAGAAGAAAGATGGTACATTCAGGTTGTGTATCGACTACCGAGAGTTGAACAAACTTACCATCAAGAACCGCTACCCACTACCGAGAATCGACGACTTATTTGATCAACTAGAAGGCTCGTCTGTTTATTCAAAGATTGACTTACGTTCCGGGTATCATCAAATGCGGGTGAAAGAAGATGATATTCCAAAGACTGCTTTCAGAACACGTTACGGTCATTACGAGTTTATGGTCATGCCGTTTGGTTTAACTAATGCACCAGCTGTGTTCATGGACCTTATGAACCGAGTGTGTGGACCATACCTTGACAAGTTTGTCATTGTTTTCATTGATGACATACTTATTTACTCAAAGAATGACCAAGAACACGGTGAACATTTGAGAAAGGTGTTAGAAGTATTGAGGAAGGAAGAATTGTACGCTAAGTTTTCAAAGTGTGCATTTTGGTTGGAAGAAGTTCAATTCCTCGGTCACATAGTGAACAAAGAAGGTATTAAGGTGGATCCGGCAAAGATAGAAACTGTTGAAAAGTGGGAAACCCCGAAAACTCCAAAACACATACGCCAGTTTTTAGGACTAGCTGGTTACTACAGAAGGTTCATCCAAGACTTTTCCAGAATAGCAAAACCCTTGACTGCATTAACGCATAAAGGGAAGAAATTTGAATGGAATGATGAACAAGAGAAAGCGTTTCAGTTATTGAAGAAAAAGCTAACTACGGCACCTATATTGTCATTGCCTGAAGGGAATGATGATTTTGTGATTTATTGTGACGCATCAAAGCAAGGTCTCGGTTGTGTATTAATGCAACGAACGAAGGTGATTGCTTATGCGTCTAGACAATTGAAGATTCACGAACAAAATTATACGACACATGATTTGGAATTAGGCGCGGTTGTTTTTGCATTAAAGACTTGGAGGCACTACTTATATGGGGTCAAAAGTATTATATATACCGACCACAAAAGTCTTCAACACATATTTAATCAGAAACAACTGAATATGAGGCAGCGTAGGTGGATTGAATTATTGAATGATTACGACTTTGAGATTCGCTACCACCCGGGGAAGGCAAATGTGGTAGCCGATGCCTTGAGCAGGAAGGACAGAGAACCCATTCGAGTAAAATCTATGAATATAATGATTCATAATAACCTTACTACTCAAATAAAGGAGGCGCAACAAGGAGTTTTAAAAGAGGGAAATTTAAAGGATGAAATACCCAAAGGATCGGAGAAGCATCTTAATATTCAGGAAGACGGAACCCGGTATAGGGCTGAAAGGATTTGGGTACCAAAATTTGGAGATATGAGAGAAATGGTACTTAGAGAAGCTCATAAAACCAGATACTCAATACATCCTGGAACGGGGAAGATGTACACGTAGGAGAATGTTTGACGTGTTCTAAGGTCAAAGCTGAGCATCAAAAAACATCAGGTCTACTTCAACAACCCGAAATCCCGGAATGGAAATGGGAAAACATTACCATGGATTTCATCACTAAATTGCCAAGGACTGCAAGTGGTTTTGATACTATTTGGGTAATAGTTGATCGTCTCACCAAATCCGCACACTTCCTACCAATAAGAGAAGATGACAAGATGGAGAAGTTAGCACGACTGTATTTGAAGGAAGTCGTCTCCAGACATGGAATACCAATCTCTATTATCTCTGATAGGGATGGCAGATTTATTTCAAGATTCTGGCAGACATTACAGCAAGCATTAGGAACTCGTCTAGACATGAGTACTGCCTATCATCCACAAACTGATGGGCAGAGCGAAAGGACGATACAAATGCTTGAAGACATGCTACGAGCATGTGTTATTAATTTCGGAAACAGTTGGGATCGACATCTACCGTTAGCAGAATTTTCCTACAACAACAGCTACCATTCAAGCATTGAGATGGCGCCGTTTGAAGCACTTTATGGTAGAAAGTGCAGGTCTCCGATTTGTTGGAGTGAAGTGGGGGATAGACAGATTACGGGTCCGGAGATTATACAAGAAACTACCGAGAAGATCATCCAAATTCAACAACGGTTGAAAACTGCCCAAAGTCGACAAAAGAGCTACGCTGACATTAAAAGAAAAGATATAGAATTTGAAATTGGAGAGATGGTCATGCTTAAAGTTGCACCTTGGAAAGGCGTTGTTCGATTTGGTAAACGAGGGAAATTAAATCCAAGGTATATTGGACCATTCAAGATTATTGATCGTGTCGGACCAGTAGCTTACCGACTTGAGTTACCTCAACAACTCGCGGCTGTACATAACACTTTCCACGTCTTGAATTTGAAGAAATGTTTTGCTAAAGAAGATCTCACTATTCCGTTAGATGAAATCCAAATCAACGAAAAACTTCAATTCATCGAAGAACCCGTCGAAATAATGGATCGTGAGGTTAAAAGACTTAAGCAAAACAAGATACCAATTGTTAAGGTTCGATGGAATGCTTGTAGAGGACCCGAGTTCACCTGGGAGCATGAAGATCAGATGAAGAAGAAATACCCGCATCTATTTCCAGAAGATTCGTCAACACCTTCAACAGCTTAAAATTTCGGGACGAAATTTATTTAACGGGTAGGTACTGTAGTGACCCGAACTTTTCCATGTTTATATATATTAATTGAGATTGATATTTACATGATTAAATGTTTCCAACATGTTAAGCAATCAAACTTGTTAAGACTTGATTAATTGAAATATGTTTCATATAGACAATTGACCACCCAAGTTGACCGGCGATTCACGAACGTTAAAACTTTTAAAAACGACATGACGATATATATATGGATATACATATGGTTAACATGAGATTATGATAAGTAAGTATCTCCATAAGTATATTAACAATGAGTTATATACATATAAACAAGACTACTAACTTAAGGATTTCGAAACGAGACATATATGTAACGATTATCGTTGTAACGACATTTAAATGTATATATATATCATATTAAGATATATTAATATATCATAATATCATGATAATATAATAATTTAACATCTCATTAGATAGAATAAACAATGGGTTAACAACATTAATTGAGATCGTTAACTTAAAGGTTTCAAAACAACACTTACATGTAACGACTAACGATGACTTAACGACTCAGTTAAAATGTATATACATGTAGTGTATTTAGATGTATTAAAATACTTTTGGAAGACTTCAAGACATATATCAAAACACTCATACTTAATGAAAATGGTTACAGTTACTTTTCCATTCTTTTCTTTCATCAAGAATTCTAGTCGTATTCTTACCCGTATTATACACAGCTTCAAAATGTACTTACTATGAGTATATACCAATAGGAACTAGCATGGGATTCCACTCTTGATTATGTCATGTATGACTAATCAATTTTAACTTCTACCATGAGCTAGTCAACTAACTAGAACTCCTTTTAACCCCACTCACCACTCACCAATTACCACTCATCATTCACTCCATTTCACTTCCAATTCTCTTTCTAATTTTCTCTCAACACACCCACACTATTATGAACGTATTTTTCCAGTAGTTAATCATCATCTTCATCAAAAATCACTTCAAGAATCAAGCTATAATCATCATAGGAAGAACACTTCAAGAACACTTCAAAAATCCCTTCAAGTTTACTAATTTACTTCCAAGCTTTCTAATCCATTCCAAGTAATCATCTAAGATCAAGAAACCTTTGTTATATACAGTAGGTTATCTTTCTTATTCAAGGTAATATTCATATTCAAACTTTGATTCAATTTCTATAACTATAAACTATCTTAATTCGAGTAAAAATCTTACTTGAACTTGTTTTTGTGTCATGATCCTACTTCAAGAACTTTCAAGCCATCCAAGATCCTTTGAAGCTAGATCATTTATTGTCACTTCCAGTAGGTTTACCTACTAAACTTGAGGTAGTAATGATGTTCATAACATCATTTGATTCATATATATAAAACTATCTTATTCGAAGGTTTAAACTCGTAATCACTAGAACATAGTTTAGTTAATTCTAAACTTGTTCGCAAACAAAAGTTAATCCTTCTAACTTGACTTTTAAAATCAACTAAACACATGTTCTATATCTATATGATATGCTAACTTAATGATTTAAAACCTGGAAACACGAAAAACACCGTAACACCGGATTTACGCCGTCGTAGTAACACCGCGGGCTGTTTTGGGTTAGTTAATTAAAAACTATGATAAACTTTGATTTAAAAGTTGTTATTCTGAGAAAATGATTTTTATTATGAACATGAAACTATATCCAAAAATTATGGTTAAACTCAAAGTGGAAGTATGTTTTCTAAAATGGTCATCTAGACGTCGTTCTTTCGACTGAAATGACTACCTTTACAAAAACGACTTGTAACTTATTTTTCTGACTATAAACCTATACTTTTTCTGTTTAGATTCATAAAATAGAGTTCAATATGAAACCATAGCAATTTGATTCACTCAAAACGGATTTAAAATGAAGAAGTTATGGGTAAAACAAGATTGGATAATTTTTCTCATTTTAGCTACGTGAAAATTGGTAACAAATCTATCCCAACCATAACTTAATCAACTTGTATTTTATATTATGTAATCTTGAGATACCATAGACACGTATACAATGTTTCGACCTATCATGTCGACACATCTATATATATTTCGGAACAACCATAGACACTCTATATTTGAATGTTGGAGTTAGCTATACAGGGTTGAGGTTGATTCCAAAATATATATAGTTTGAGTTGTGATCAATACTGAGATACGTATACACTGGGTCGTGGATTGATTCAAGATAATACTTATCGATTTATTTCTGTACATCTAACTGTGGACAACTAGTTGTAGGTTACTAACGAGGACAGCTGACTTAATAAACTTAAAACATCAAAATATATTAAAAGTGTTGTAAATATATTTTGAACATACTTTGATATATATGTATATATTGTTATAGGTTCGTGAATCAACCAGTGGCCAAGTCTTACTTCCCGACGAAGTAAAAATCTGTGAAAGTGAGTTATAGTCCCACTTTTAAAATCTAATATTTTTGGGATGAGAATACATGCAGGTTTTATAAATGATTTACAAAATAGACACAAGTACGTGAAACTACATTCTATGGTTGAATTATCGAAATCGAATATGCCCCTTTTTATTAAGTCTGGTAATCTAAGAATTAGGGAACAGACACCCTAATTGACGCGAATCCTAAAGATAGATCTATTGGGCCTAACAAACCCCATCCAAAGTACCGGATGCTTTAGTACTTCGAAATTTATATCATATCCGAAGGGTGTCCCGGAATGATGGGGATATTCTTATATATGCATCTTGTTAATGTCGGTTACCAGGTGTTCACCATATGAATGATTTTTATCTCTATGTATGGGATGTGTATTGAAATATGAAATCTTGTGGTCTATTATTATGATTTGATATCTATAGGTTAAACCTATAACTCACCAACATTTTTGTTGACGTTTTAAGCATGTTTATTCTCAGGTGATTATTAAGAGCTTCCGCTGTCGCATACTTAAATAAGGACGAGATTTGGAGTCCATGCTTGTATGATATTGTATAAAAACTGCATTCAAGAAACTTATTTTGTTGTAACATATTTGTATTGTAAACCATTATGTAATGGTCGTGTGTAAACATGATATTTTAGATTATCATTATTTGATAATCTACGTAAAGCTTTTTAAACCTTTATTGATGAAATAAAGGTTATGGTTTATTTTAAAATGAATGCAGTCTTTGAAAAACGTCTCATATAGAGGTCAAAACCTCGCAACGAAATCAATTAATATGGAACGTTTTTAATCAATAAGAACGGGACATTTCAGAATCGTCATGTCCCATTAGAAACTCAGCATGACTTACTGTAATATAATCACGTTGATCAAGTGTCATTAATAATACTGACTCATGCTTCAGTTCCCAACACTACTTCAAAACATTCATAATTTAAACTCGAAAGTTTATAGAATATAGAAACTAATAGTTTCTTATATGATGTAACATTGATAGCGCAAAGAGATAAATGACTTCAGATAAGATTAGTTGTGAAAATATCTTCAGAAATATCGCGGATATTTATAATGAAAGATATGATAATATCTTAGAATTTCTAATATTGATGGATGATGATGAAGATTTGTCTGTAAAGGTTTAGAATAAAGAGTAAGGTATTCGTTAATGACTTTAGCAGGCACTGAATCATTTGGATTCTTTGAAGGCAGATTTAGTATTTGTGATTTGTCCACAGCCTCCTTCATAGTCTGTTCAATCCGTTTTCCAGTTCCAAACCTTATCTTTTTCTCAGCTTTACCACCTTACTATTCTTTGTCATCAAACTTTTTACTGTTAAGATCATTTACAGTTTTTGATGCTTCGTCAGCATTTCAAGAACTAGTTTGCAGTTTAAAATATTTTTCAGAACTTCACATTCAAAGTATGTAAGTCCAGGAGATAAACATTTTACGTACAGATATAACTGTTGGCGTAGACATGCTGCGAGATTTCAAAATACTGGTTACTGTTTTCTGATGATTCGTATGACAATTCTTGTTACAAGATGCGAATGAGTAAATGATGTGATGTCAATAAATATAATGATTTTTCAAAAAGTCAAAGATAATTGAAGTTGTTGGTAAGTTTATTGCTAAGGTGGCGAGATATGAAAGGTCCCCAGTAACGATGACGAAAGGACAACGTATCTATCGAGGTTATAATAAGACTAGTCCGACTGAAAAGTTGAAGTTGACTTGCTGGAGCTGTGACAAAACTGTCTACTTTGAAAAGGAATTGAAAAGTCATTTTAGTTAATAAATGCAAAAGGGTCTGACACGGATACGCGTCAAACTATGACTTTGGCTTCGAGAGCTTTTAGGTACATAAATGTGGGTAATATGTGGTTGGATCATCATCTCGATTGTTCATTATTTGAAGTGTCTTCGAAAACTTCGGAGAGTTTGAACACAGTTTGTAATCGTTAATATACATATGATGTTCTAACACAGTTTTGAAGTCAAAGTATAGCTTTGAAAGATGTAGAAATCTAAGAGTGATGTCTTCTGTTTAATCATGACTTGAATTTTGATTTGTCAAAAACAGAATGCGTAATCAAATTTAGGTGAGAATGGTTGTTTTGATTTCTATACAAGAATGTATATTGTTGTGAGATTTTGGGAGTATAGTTGATGATTTGCTTAATCAGATTCGAAAAATGTAACATATTAATTGTGAATTTATATATCTCTCGGGTATTACCTACCCGTTAAAAAAAATTCACAATTAATATTTTGTACAACAGAATTTTATTACAGTCTTTATGAAAATATATATGTTCATATTTTCTTCAGATGTAACATAGATTTAATGAGTTAATATTAAATTAAACTCATTTGATTTACGGTTGAAACTAGAACTGAATAATCCCTAAAGACTTTAGAAATTACATAACTTTTACGGAGTATTTATTCAATAAAATTGAAATTATGAATTAATACTTCATTATTTGTTGGTGTTTGTAACCCTTGCACCATATTCTCTAAAGCCACTACTCGAGCACGAAGCTCGTTGACTTCTTCTATTACACCGGGGTGATTGTCAGTTCGGACGAGCGGATAAATAAAATCTAGAATTTGATGTAGTATATAATCGTGACGAGATACTCTGGAAATGAGAGAGAAAATGGTGTTTCGGACCGGTTCGCCGGTAAGTGCTTCAGGTTCATCGCCAAGAGGGCAATGTGGTGGATGGAAGGGATCACCTTCTTCTTGTCTCCAATGGTTAAGTAGATTACGAACCCATCCCCAATTCATCCAAAATAGATGATGGCTAATTGGTTGATCCATTTCGGTCACGCTGCTTTCGGAGCTCATGTGAAAATCCATATCGGCATAGCTGTCGGAATCCGAGGAACTCAAAATGGTTGAGGGATCCATCTTGTATGATCAGGGAAAGAATTTTTGGTATGAAATAGATTGTAGAATTTAGATTTGGTATTCTTCAATACATAATTTACATATGTATATATAATACCAAAATCCCATAAATTACGGAGGAATCTTTGAAAGATGTCAATCAAAGTTCACAGTAACAGATATGCTAAGATAAGAATTCGTTTATACATTATTATGCAATAAATGTAGGAAAATGCGTCTAGACTTAAGAATGATAAGCAGGTAATTTCCTAAGGATGGTAAGTAGATGATTTTCGACTAAAAATGATAAGCAAAACTTTTGACATGCAGACACGGTCGAAGTCCAGACTCACTAATGCATCTTAACAACTATCAGTTAGACACACTAATGCAAGACCTGGTTCGCTAAGACCACCGCTCTGATACCAACTGAAAGGACCCGTTCATATACATTATAAACGATTCACAATAGTTGATTACATCGCGAGGTATTTAGACCTCTATATGATACATTTTACAAACGTTGCATTCGGTTTTAAAAGACAAACTTTCTTTACAACGAAAGTTGATGGCATGCACACCATTTCATAATACATCCAACTATAATTGACGTAATAATAATCTTGATGAACTCAATGACTCGAATGCAACGTCTTTCAAAATATGCCATGAATGACTCCAAGTAATATCCTTAAAATGAGCTAATGCACAGCGAAAGATTTCTTTAATACCTGAGAATAAACATGCTTTAAAGTGTCAACCAAAAGGTTGGTGAGTTCATAGGTTTATCATAACAATCATTTCAATATATTAATAGACCACAAGATTTCCGTTTATAAATATATGTACACTCGCAAGTGTATAAAAGTATTCTATAAATTGTAGGCACCCGGTAACAAGCCTTAACGTTCATGTTTTACCCTCTGAAGTACACCAGATCAGGTGTGTTTAAAATAACCTCGAAGTACTAAAGCATCCCATAGTCAGGATGGGGTTTGTCAGGCCCAATAGATCTATCTTTAGGATTCGCGCCTACCGTACATAGATAAGTAGTTTAATGTTACCAAGCTAAGGGTATATTTCTGGTTTAAACCCACGTAGAATTAGTTTTAGTACTTGTGCCTATTTCGTAAAATATTTATAAAACGGCGCATGTATTCTCAGCCCAAAAATATATATTGCAAAAGCAATTAAAAAGGGAGCAAATGAAACTCACAATACTGTATTTCGTAGCAATTATGTATATGACGGCACTGAACAAGTGCAGGGTTTGTCTCGGATTCACGAACCTATATTAAGTATATATATTTATATGTTGGTCAATATCTGTCTAACAATTTAGGTCAAGTCGTAGTGTATAACAATCCTAATGCTCGAGACCGACATGCAAAAGTCAACAAAAGTCAACTTGACCCAAAATGACTTCCAAAATCTATACATGTTTATTATATAACTTATATATAGTCGTTTTATATATTTAAATATATTTATCAGATCTTATTATACTAAATAATACAAGTCATTTATTAATAAATAAAAATTTATATTTAAATTCATATATGATAAAAATATACTTTTATATATCTCAAGTAATAAAATTTATAAAATTCACTTAATATCATAAAAATATAGTGGTATGTATTATTAATGTAATTATATTACGTGTGGTAAAAATATCTTTATACGCATATTTATTTGATTAAATAATATTGATAATAATAATAATAATGATAAAAATAATAAAATGATAGTTTCAATAAAAATATTAATTTTTAGTAATAAATATTAAAATTAATAATAATTCATTTGACCATATCTTTTAATCCGTTCATTGAACCCACACGATTTCTAAATGAAAAGTTATTAATTTTTCTTTAGCTTTTCAACGACATGCATATCATATACCTTATCTCAGTAGCATATGTATCAAATTTGTGATTTATCATAAACTATTTAACGACGAAACTAAGCATACAAACATGCATAATCATATATACTCGAGCACTAGTCAGGGATACACTATTAATATATAAAAGATAAGATATGAATGCTCACGTATCAATATTGTGATTCAATATTGCAGGAAAGTACGTAGACACAACGAAAATGATAAACGTTAGGTTGACCTCACGAGCAATACCCTTGAACAATACCCATAACCTCCATAGCTATAACCCATAATTTCCTTAGCTCTATCCCGTTTGAAAACTTATTTTGAAATCGTCTGAATATAACTCTGTCGTAGTATTTTATGTATACTAATAATATCTTGAAATAATACAGAGCAATATATATATATATATATATATATATATATATATATATATATATATATATATATATATATATATATATATATATATATATGTAAATCGATTGAGTGAGTTTAGAGAAATATATTTTCAAGTTTCTATGAAATAATGAAACCTATTGAATTCTATTTATAATAGATTTTTGAATTATTAAAGTGAATTATTAAAGTATGAATTATTAAAGTGAATTATTAAAGTATGAATTATTAAAGTAAATTATTAAAGTATTAATTATTAAAGTGAATTATTAAAGTATGAATTATTAAAGTATGAATTATTAAAGTGAATTATTAAAGTATGAATTATTAAAGTGAATTATTAAAGTATGAATTATTAAAGTGAATTATTAAAGTTAAAGTAAAGTAAAAGTAAAGTAAAGGTAAAGTTAAAGTATAGTAAAAGTATAAAAACAATGTATGTATAATACGCGTATAAATATATATAATATTAATTTAAATCGTTATATATATTTAATAAAATAAAATATAAATATCGTTATATTTATTATATTGGTTAAGTAATGAGTTGTCAAAAGTGATTCTAGATAATTATAAAAGTTATATACATTTTAATAATAAAGTTCTTTTTAAACTGAAAACGTTTTTGTACGTTTGAAAATAGATTAATAGAATATTATGGAAACCAATTCTCCACTAGCTTTTGTCTAACTTTCGTAAATGACACTTTTTATTTTTATTTATAAATAGCTTTACAAATTATTCCGAATATCGTTAAGAGGAATAGATTTTCTCAAATCATAGTGGACCTCTCAACAGAGACTTGTAATCATAATTCAATGTTTCTAATAATTCAATCATTTAATATATATTTTTTTTAATTTCGTCGATAATCGTATTGAAACAAATACGTTCATATAAAGCATTATACGTTTAAATACTTTGTTGACATTTTCAATTTATAACATATACACATATACATACATATTCATATATGTTCATTTAATGGTTCGTGAATCATTGGAATTTGGTCGAGGTTTAAATGAATGTATAAACATAGTTTAAAATCCTTGAGATTTAACTTAACAAACATTGTTTATCGTGTCAGAATAATATAAAGATAAAGTTTAAATTTAGTCAGAAAATTCCGGGTCGTCACATGTTGCAAAACTATAATGCGTTTGAAATGTGCAGTTTTGTCCGATCTTCTCGTTTTCACTCAAAATAAACAACGAAAAACGTTGTTGCAAAACTATTACGCGTTTGAAAGGTCCTTTTTTGTTCGATCTTCTCGTTTTCACTCAAAATAAACAACGAAAAACGTTGTTGCAAAACTATAACGCGTTTGAAAGGTGCAGTTTTGTCCGATCTTCTCATTTTCACTCAATATAAACAACAAAAAAAGTTGTTGCAAAACTATAACGCGTTTGAAATGTGCGATTTTGTTCAATCTTCTCGTTTTCACTAAAAATATAGAACAAAAAACGTTGTTGTAAAACTATAACGCGTTTAAAAGGTCCTTTTTTTGTCCGATTTTTTTCTTTTTCACTCAAAATAAACAATGAAAAACGTTGTTGCAAAACTATAACGCGTTTAAAAGGTCCCTTTTTGTCCGATCTTCTCATTTTCACTCAAAATAAACAACAAAAAACGTTGTTGCAAAACTATAACGCGTTTGAAAGGTCTCTTTTTGTCCGATCTTCTCGTTTTCACTCAAAATAAACAACGAAAAACGTTGTTACAAAACTATTACGTGTTTAAAAGGTCTATTTTTGTCCGATCTTCTCGTTTTCACTCAAAATAAACAATGAAAAATGTTGTTGCAAAACTATAACGCGTTAAAAAGGTTCTTTTTGTCAGATCTTCTCGTTTTCACTCAAAATAAACAACGAAAAACGTTGTTGCAAAACTATAACTCGTTTAAAAGGTCCATTTTTGTCTGATCTTCTCGTTTTAACTCAAAATAAACAACGAAAAACGTTGTTGCAAAAGTATAACGTGTTTGAAAGGTGCAGTTTTGTCCAATCTTCTCATTTTTACTCAAAATATACAATAAAAAATGTTGTTGCAAAACTATAACGCGTTTGAAATGTGGGGTTTTGTCAGATCTTCTCGTTTTCACTCAAAATAAACAACGAAAAACGTTGTTGCAAAACTTTAACGCATTTAAAAGGTCCTTTTTTGTCCGATCTTCTCGTTTTCACTCTAAATAAACAACGAAAAACGTTGTCGTAAAACTATAACGCGTTTAAAAGGTCCCGTTTTGTCTGATCTTCTCGTTTTCACTCAAAATAAACAACGAAAAACGTTGTTGCAAAACTATAACGCGTTTGAAAGGTGCAGTTTTGTCCGATCTTCTCATTTTCATTCAAAATAAACAACAAAAAACGTTGTTGCAAAACTATAACGCGTTTGAAATGTGCGGTTTTGTTCAATCTTCTCGTTTTCACTCAAAATATACAACGAAAAACGTTGTTGTAAAACTGTAACGTGTTTAAAAGGTCCTTTTTTTGTCCGATCTTCTCGTTTTCACTCAAAATAAACAACGAAAAATGTTTTGCAAAACTATAACGCGTTTAAAAGGTCCGATTTTGCCCGATCTTCTCGTTTTCACTCAAAATAAACAACGAAAAATGATGTTGCAAACTATATGTAGTGACCTGGAAAATTTCGACTAATTTTAAACCAAACTCTCGATACGATTTAATATTTCTGACACAATAAGCAAAGTCTGTTATATTGAGTCTCAAAATTTTGAAATATTTTTCTTGAATTCATTTAACTTCGACTGTGTCCGACGATTCACTAACAATTAATTGTAAAAGGATATGTGTGCATATATATATATATATATATATATATATATATATATATATATATATATATATATATATATATATATATATATATATATATATATATATATATATATATATATATATATATAATAAATATTAAAAATTCAATACATTATATAATTGGTAAATAGTAACAAATTGTAATATATTAAATCTAGTTACAAGCTTGAATATAATTATCATTACTTTCATTATTATTATCAATCAATAATAAGATTAATATTAAAATCAGTATTATTAATAGCATTATTTTCAATATACTACATATAGATATGAAATTGATATAAATAAATTGTTATAGTATTATTACTAATATTATTATTATCATTAATAACATTAGTATTATTATAATTAATATTATTATTATTAATAATATCATTGATATAACTTTATTAGTTATTATTATCATTATCATTAATAATAAAATCATTACTAGTATATTATTGTAAATTTTATTATTATTATTTATAATATTAAGCGTATTATTATTATAATTATATTTAATAATCAATAAGATTAATTATAATATGTAAAAACAGATATATAAATACAGATATATTACATGAATCAATATTATTGTATTAATTATATAATTATTAATTTATATTAGTTGAATAAGGAATAAAACAAACACAGAATAAAAATCTGTTTCACGTTACAATCATACTGTAAGTAATTTGATTCTCTGGCTCTGATCTAATTCAAATCAATTGAAATTAAACAATCTGTATATGCTTCATTCTTCTTTTGTTCTGTTCTTTTTTTTTCTGACACAAATTGATTCTCTGTCGACCACTTACTCGCTACAAAACAATCAAGATCAAAATTGTTAGCTGTTGATAACAGTTAAAGCGTACGAATCTGTTGCAAGTCTCTATCTAATTCTGTTTTCTAATTTCCTTCTGACAGAATATAATTTGTCGACTTCAAATCACACTACAAAACACAAATTGATATTTCGTGCCTAATACAATCAAGCATTTGATTACCATCAATAATATTATGTATACTTACATATACATACATAATCAAATAAATATGTACACATAAGAATATAGGATAGACAAATACTTGAGTTTAAAAACTTACGGGGAGATCATCACCTTTCGTTCTTTGAAAATTCACGACCAAAACCACCAATACAACATTAATATTTTTCTTGATCATCTTCACGACACCACTTAAAAACAGCCACTTTTTATCATAGGGCACCACAACAATCACCATACTTGTTACGAACCACCTGCTACTCTCTTTCTTTAATTCTTTCTTGTTTCTTTTTCTTTGAGCACCACACCTGTTCTGTCTTTCCTTTCTGTGTTGGAAACGAGAACCATTCAACACATTCACCACTAAATCACCACCCTTGTATAAACTACCAATACTTGTTACGGTACTTGTTAATCGATCACCTCAAATCACAATACAACCATCACCATCATAGTCTAGATACTAATGCTACAGCTCCCTTGTTTTCTGATTCTGTTATATTCAAAAACCACTAAGAACCATCATCTTCTACCCTTCTCTCTCTCTCTTCTTCCTCTTTCTTCATGGGAAACCTCCATAACCGCTATCCTAACCTTCATTAAATATTATCATCACCATTCGATGATTAACTTTCGACAATAATTGAAAACAATTGAAACCGAACCACCATTAATACTAATGCTATCGATTGTTTCCTGCTACTGCTTGTCTATTTCTGTTTCTGTTTCAACTAATAATCGTACACCACAAACATCATCTCTCTATCTCTCCCTCTCCCTCATATTTTTTCTGTTCTAATTCGTTTATAAGATTGTTATTAAACCGAGTCCCCACAAAAGCAATACAATGATAGTGATTAATAAACAACGAGTGTTGTATGAGCTGTTAAAGTTCGATAAAAAAAAAAAGAGAAATCAAGCGAACATAAAAACCCTACCTGGTGACATCCTTTAATTTTTCCAGCTGTTATACTCGTAATATTATACTGATAATGGGATGAAACGTGGACGTACATTGGATTCCAAGTCTAACAAGATTTTTTTTTTTAAATGGTTCCCTTATCTGTTTGAATTAAAGTGTGTATTTGATTGGGTCGATGGTCATGTACTCCTCCTGTTGGGCCGAGATTCAAGATGATAGTTGGGCTGAGAAGTTGACTGGCCATAACAGAAACAGTACGAACAAACAGGCATGCCAACTCTTTTCTTGTTGCTGCTACCGCTAATACCTGTTCCAGTTTCTGTTCTATTCTATTTACATTTATGTTGAAACAATGAAGGGGATGAGATAAAGAAATTGATGAAGACGTGATATGATGATGGTTATTAGGTTGATAGTGATTAATTTATGAAGAAGATAAACTGCTCTGATTATGTTAATTAAATTGAGGTGCGAATTAATACAAGAAGGGTAACAACGGTTCAGTGGTTTAGGAGTGATTCGGGTTATCGAGAGGTCGCGGGTTCGAGTCCCGGCTCTGACAGTTTATTTCTTTTTAAACCTTTAAAGGTAGTTTTCAAATCTTTATTATTAATATTAATATTACTATTATTATTATTATTATCATTATTATTATCATTATTATTATTATTATTGTTACTAATGATGTTACTAATATTATTATTGTTAAAAGTATTACTAGTACTATTAGTATTATCATTATAATTATTAGAATTATCATTATTATAAGTATTATCATTATGACTATGATTAGGATTATTGTTATTATTAGAAATTATTATTAAAAGTAATATGATAGTTATTATTATTATTACTAATAAAAGTATTAGTTATCATTTATTATTAGTATTACGATTATAGTCACCAATATGAATAATATTATTATTATTAGGATTAATAAATTATCATTTTTGTAATTACTAGTATTATTGTTATTATTAACATAAGTACCATTTTTCTTTTTAACAATATCAATATTATTATTAGTATTATCAATATCAAGAAAGTTATTATTATTAATAAATTATTATTCTCAATACTATCATATTTTCTTAACAGATAAATATTTTGTATCTAAAATATACTTATTACATATACTATAATAATAGTAACAGTTTATATACCTATGTATCAAACATATTAACATTAGGTATATAAATACTTATATATATAACCAACTAATGATTTTTAAATATGATATTAATCATATATGTATAGATATATCAATATAACTAAATATATAGATATTAATCATTTAAGTATATATACAACATAAAAATATATAACCTATAATTTAAAATATAATATAAGTATTTGTTTTAATAGAATTTAGTATAAATTATATATAATTAAAAATATAAAAATTAATACATTATAATAAAGGCATTTATGTGAATCCATTATGTGTATTAATATATATACAAATGATATAGGTTCGTGAATTCAAGGCCAACCCTATACTTGTTCAATGTTGTCATATGTATTTTTACTACAAAATACAGTATGGTGAGTTTCATTTTCCCTTTTTACTCTTTACATTTTTGGGCTGAGAATACATGCAAAAGCTTTGTTAACTATTTTACAATATTTATATGCGTGAGTTTCATTAATCCCTTTTTAAATGCTTTTGCAATATATATTTTTGGGACTGAGAATACATGCGCTGTTTTTTTTATAACTGTTTTACGAAATAGACACAAGTAATTGAAACTACATTATTTGGTTGAATAATCGAAATCGAATATACCCCTTTTTATTAAGTCTGGTAATCTAAGAATTAGGGAACAGACACCCTAATTGACGCGAACTCTAAAGATTGATCTATCGGGCCCAACAAGCCCCATCCAAAGTACCGGATGCTTTAGTACTTCGAAATTTATATCATGCCCGAAGGAGGATCCCGGAATGATTGGGATATTCTTATATACATATTGTGAATGTCGGTTACCAGGTGTTCAATCCATATGAATGATATTTTTGTCTCTATGCATGGGACGTACATTTATGAGAACTGAATATGAAATCTTGTGGTCTATTAAAATTATGAAATAATTATTTATGTTAAACTAATGAACTCACCAACCTTTTGGTCGACACCTTAAAGCATGTTTATTCTCAGGTATGAAAGAAATCTTCCGCTGTGCATTTGCTCATCTTAGAGATATTAATTGGAGTCATTAATGACGTATTTCAAAGGACGTTGCATTCAAGTAGTTGAGTTCATCAAGATTATTATTAAGTCAATTATAGTAAGATATATTATGAAATGGTATGCATATCGTCAACCGTAGATGTAATGAAAGATTGTCTTTTCAAAAATGAATGCAATGTTTGTAAAATGTATCATATAGAGGTCAAGTACCTCGCTATGTAATCAACTGTTGTGAATCGTTTATAATCGATGTGGACTTTGTCCGGATGGATTAGGACGGGTCCTTTCACTATAACGAGTTTGAAAGGTCCCTTTTGGTCTGATCTTCTCGTTTTCACTCAAAATAAACAACGAAAAACGTTGTTGCAAAACTATAACGCGTTTGAAAGGTCCCTTTTTGTCCGATCTTCTTATTTTCACTCAAAATAAACAACGAAAAATGTTGTTGCAAAACTATAACGCGTTTGAAAGGTCCCTTTTTGTCCGATCTTCTCATTCACTCAAAATAAGCAAAGAAAAACGTTGTTTAAAAACTATAACGCATTTGAAAGGTGCGGTTTGTCCGATCTTCTTGTTTTCTCAAAATAAACAACGAAAAACGTTGTTGCAAAACTATAACATGTTTAAAAGGTAATTTTTTGTCCGATCTTCTCGTTTTCACTCAAAATAAACAACGAAAAATGTTGTTGCAAAACTATAACATGTTTAAAAGGTCCCTTTTTGTCCGATCTTCTCGTTTTCACTCAAAATAAACAACGAAAAACGTTGTTGCAAAACTATAACGCGTATGAAAGGTGCGGTTTTGTCCGATCTTCTCGTTTTCACTCAATATAAACAAAAAAAACGTTGTTGCAAAACTATAACGCGTTTAAAAAGTCCCTTTTTGTCCGATCTTCTCGTTTTCACTCAAAATAAACAACAAACATTGTTGGTGCAATACTATAACGCGTTTAAAAGGCCCGATTTTGTCCGATCTTCTCGTTTTCACTCAAAATAAACAACGCAAAACGTTGTTGCAAAACTATAACGCGTTTGAAAGGTCCCTTTTTGTCCAATCTTCTCGTTTTCACTCAAAATAAACAACGCAAAACGTTGTTGCAAAACTATAACTCGTTTGAAAGGTCCCTTTTTGTCCGATCTTCACATTTTCACTCAAAATAAACAACAAAAAACGTTATTGCAAAACTAAAACGCTTTTCAAAGGTCTCTTTTTGTCCGATCTTCTCGTTTTCACTCAAAATAAACAACAAAAACGTTGTTGCAAAACTATTAGGCATTTCAAAGGTTCTTTTTTTGTCCGATCTTCTCATTTTCACTCAAAATAAACAACAAAAAACGCTGTTGCAAAATTATAACGCGTTTAAAAGGTCCCGTTTTGTCTGATCTTCTCGTTTTCACTCAAAATAAACAACGAAAAATGTTGTTGCAAAACTATAACGCATTTGAAAGGTGCAGTTTTGTCCGATCTTCTCATTTTCACTCAAAATAAACAACAAAAAACGTTGTTGCAAAACTATAATGCGTTTGAAATGTGCAGTTTTGTTCAATCTTCTCGTTTTCACTCAAAACATACAACGAAAAACGTTGTTGTAAAACTATAACGCGTTTAAAAGTGAAGTGTCCCGTTCATGTTGATTAAAAACATTCCATATTAATTGATTTCGTTGCGAGGTTTTGACCTCTATATGAGACGTTTTTCAAAGACTGCATTCATTTTTAAAACAACCATAACCTTTATTTTATCAATAAAGGTTTTAAAAATATTACGTAGATTATCAAATAATGATAATCTAAAATATACTGTTTACACACGACCATTACATAATGGTTTACAATAGAAATATATTACATCGACATATGTTTCTTGAATGCAGTTTTTACACAATATCATACAAACATGGACTCCAAATCTTGTCCTTATTTTAGTATGCAACAGCGGAAGCTCTTAATATTCACCTGAGAATAAACATGCTTTAAACGTCAACAAAAATGTTGGTGAGTTATAGGTTTAACCTATATATATCAAATCGTAACAATAGACCACAAGATTTCATATTTCAATATACATCCCATACATAGAGATAAAAATCATTCATATGGTGAACACCTGGTAACCGACATTAACAAGATGCATATATAAGAATATCCCCATCATCCAGGATACCCTTCGGATATGATATAAATTTCGAAGTACTAAAGCATCCGGTACTTTGGATGGGGTTTGTTAGGCCCAATAGATCTATCTTTAGGATTCGCGTCAATTAGGGTGTCTGTTCCCTAATTCTTAGATTACCAGACTTAATAAAAAGGGGCATATTCGATTTTGATAATTCAACCATAGAATGTAGTTTCACGTACTTGTGTCTATTTTGTAAATCATTTATAAAACCTGCATGTATTCTCATCCTAAAAATATTAGATTTTAAAAGTGGGACTATAACTCACTTTCACAGATATTTCCTTCCTCGGAAATAAGACTTGACCACGGATCGATTCACGAACCTATACAAATATGTACATATATATCAAAGTATGATCAAAATATAATTATAACCATTTTTATTATGTTATAAAGATTTGAGTGTATTAAGTCAGCTGTCCTCGTTAGTAACCTACAACTAGTTGTCCACAGTTAGATGTACAGAAATAAATCGATATATATATTATCTTGAATCAATCCACGACCCAGTGTATACACATCTCAGGCTAGATCACAACTCAAAGTATATATATTTTTGGAATCAACCTCAACCCTGTATAGCTAACTCCAACATTACTGCATATAGAGTGTCTATGGTTGTTCCAAATAATATATATGCATGGGTCGATATGATATGTCAAAACATTTGCATACGTGTCTATGGTATCCCAAGATTACATAATATATTAGAATACATGTATAATACAATATAAGTTAGCTAGGATATGATTTGTATAGATTTGTTAAACATTTCCCGTAGCTAAAAAGATCAAAAATATCCAATCTTGTTTTACCCATAACTTCTTCATTTTAAATCCGTTTTGAGTGAATCAAATTGCTATGGTTTCATATTGAACTCTATTTTAAGAATCAAAACAGAAAAAGTATAGGTTTATAGTCGGAAAAATATGTTACAAGTCTTTTTTGTAAAGGTAGTCATTTCAGTCGAAAGAACGACGTCTAGATGACCAATTTTCACGTAGCTAAAATGAGAAAAATTATCCAATCTTGTTTTACCCATAACTTCTTCATTTTAAATCCGTTTTGAGTGAATCAAAATGCTATGGTTTCATATTGAACTCTATTTTAAGAATCAAAACAGAAAAAGTATAGGTTTATAGTCGGAAATTTAAGTTACATGTCAATTACTAAAGAGGTAGTCATTTCCGTCGAAAGAACGACATCTTGATGACCATTTTGAAAAACATACTTTCACTTTGAGTTTAACCAAGATTTTTGGATATAGTTTCATGTTCATATGAAAAATCATTTTCCCAGAAGAACAACTTTTAAATCAAAGTTTATCATAGTTTTTAATTATCCAAACCAAAACAGCCCCCGGTTTCACTACGACGGCGTATATCCGATTTTATGGTGTTCATCGTGTTTCTAGGTTTTAAATCATTAAGTTAGCATATCATATAGATATAGAACATGTGTTTAGTTGATTTTAAAAGTCAAGTTAGAAGGATTAACTTTTGTTTGCGAACAAGTTTAGAATTAACTAAACTATGTTCTAGTGATTACAAGTTTAAACCTTCGAATAAGATAGCTTTATATGTATGAATCGAATGATGTTATGAACATCATTACTACCTCAAGTTTTCTAGATAAAACTACTGGAAATGAGAAAAATGGATCTAGCTTCAAAGGATCCTTGGATGGCTTGAAAGTTCTTGAAGCAGAATCATGACACGAAAACAGTTCAAGTAAGATTTTCACTCAAAATAAGATTGTTATAGTTGTAGAAATTGAATCAAAGTTTGAATATGAATATTACCTTGAATTAGAAAGATAACCTACTGTAAATAACAAAGGTTCCTTGATCTTATATGATTACTTGGAATGGATTAGAAAGCTTGGAAGTAAACTTGCAAACTTGGTAGTATTCTTGATTTTTATGAAACTATACTTATGGAATTTATGAAGAACACTTAGAACTTGAAGATGGAACTTGAAAGAGATCAATTAGATGAATAAAATTGAAGAATGAAAGTGTTTGTAGGTGTTTTTGGTCGTTGGTATACGGATTAGATATAAAGGATATGTAATTTTGTTTTCATGTAAATAAGTCATGAATGATTACTAATATTTTTGTAATTTTATGACATATTTCATGCTAGTTGCCAAATGATGGTTCCTACATGTGTTAGGTGACTCACATGGGCTGCTAAGATCTGATCATTGGAGTGTATATACCAATAGTACATACATCTAAAAGCTGTGTATTGTACGAGTACGAATACGGGTGCATACGAGTAGAATTGTTGATGAAACTGAACGAGGATGTAATTGTAAGCATTTTTGTTAAGTAGAAGTACTTTGATATGTGTCTTGAAGTCTTTCAAAAGTGTAAGAATACATATCAAAACACAACATGTATATACATTCTAATGGAGTCGTTAAGTCTTCGTTAGTCGTTACATGTAAGTGTTGTTTTGAAACCTTTAAGTTAACGATCTCAATTAATGTTGTTAACCCAATGTTTATTATATCAAATGAGATGTTAAATTATTATATTATCATGATATTATGATGTATGAATATCTATTAATATGATATATACATTAAAATATCGTTACAACGATAATCGTTACATATAAGTCTCGTTTCGTAATTCTTGAGTTAGTAGTCTTGTTTTTACATATGTAGTTCATTGTTAACACACTTAATGATATATTTAAATATCATTTTATCATGTTAAATATAGTGTATCAATATCTTAATATGATACATATGTATTTAGTAGACGTTATCATAACGATAATCGTTATATATATCATTTCGACTTTCTTAACTTAGTAATCTCATTTCTTATGTATATCACACATTGTTAATATATTTAGTGAGATACTTACTCATCATAATCTTATGTCAACCATATATATATGTTTATATATACCACAACCATATATATAATCTTACAATTTTGTAACGTTCGTGAATCGCTGGACAACTTGGGTGATCAATTGTCTATATGAAACTTATTTCATTTAATCAAGTCTTAACAAGTTTGATTGCTTAACATGTTGGAAACATTTAGTCATGTAAATATCAATCTCAATTAATATATATAAACATGGAAAAGTTCGGGTCACTACAAAAAGGTCATTTTTTGTCCGATCTTCTTGTTTTCACTCAAAATAAACAATGAAAAACGTTGTTGCAAAACTATAACGCGTTTAAAAGGTCCCTTTTTGTCAGATCTTCTCGTTTTCACTCAAAATAAACAACGAAAAACGTTGTTGCAAAACTATAACGTGTTTGAAAGGTCCTTTTTGTTCGATCTTCTCGTTTTCACTCAAAATAAACAACGAAAAACGTTGTTGTAAAACTATAATGCGTTTAAAAGGTGCGGTTTTGTCCGATCTTCTCGTTTTCACTTAAAATAAACAGCGAAAAATGTTGTTGCAAAACTATTACGCGTTTAAAAGGTCCTTTTTTGTCCGATCTTCTCGTTTTCACTCAAAATAAACAACGAAAAATGTTGTTGCAAAACTATAACGGGTTTAAAAGGTCCCTTTTTGTCTTATTTTCTCATTTTAACTCAAAATAAACAACGAAAAATGTTGTTCCAAAACTATAACGCGTTTAAAAGGTCCCTTTTTATCAGATCTTCTCGTTCTCACTCAAAATAAACCACGAAAAACGTTGTTGCAAAACTATAACGCGTTTGAAAGATCATTTTTGTCCAATCTTCTCGTTTTCATTCAAAATAAACAACGAAAAACGTTGTTTCAAAACTATAACGCGTTTAAAATGTGCGGTTTTGTCTAATCTTCTCGTTTTCACTCAAAATAAACAAAAAAAACGTTGTTGCAAAACTATAACGCGTTTAAAAGGTCCATTTTTGTCCGATCTTCTCGTTTTCACTCAAAATAAACAACGAAAAGCGTTGTTGCAAAACTATAACGCATTTGAAAGGTCCCTTTTTGTTCGATCTTCTCGTTTTCACTCAAAATAAACAACGAAAAATGTTTTGCAAAACTATAACGCATTTGAAAGGTCCCTTTTTGTTCGATCTTCTCGTTTTCACTCAAAATAAACAACGAAAATGTAGTGACCCGAACTTTTCCATGTTTATATATATTAAATGAAATTGATATTTATATGATTAAGTGTTTTCCAACATGTTAACCAATCAAACTTGTTAAGACTTGATTCATTGAAATAGGTTTTATATAGACAATTGACCACCCAAGTTGACCGGTGATTCACGAACGTTAAAACTTGTAAAAACTATATGATGTCATATATATGAATATATATATATATATATATATATATATATATATATATATATATATATATATAGTTAACATGGTATTATGATAAGTAAATATATCATTAAGTATATTAACAATGAACTACATATGTAAAAACAAGACTTCTAACTTAATGATTTCGAAACAAGACATATATGTAACGATTATCGTTGTAACGACATTTAATTGTATATATATATATCATATTATGATATATTAATATATCATAATATCATGATAATGTAATAATTTAACATCTCATTTGATATAATAAACAATGGGTTAACAACACTTAACAGGATCGTTAACCTAAAGGCTTCAAAACAACATTTACATGTAACGACTAACGATGACTTAACGACTCAGTTAAAATGTATAGACATGTAGTGTTTTAATATGTATTTATACACTTTTGAAAGACTTCAAGACACTTATCAAAATACTTCTACTTAACAAAAATACTTACAATTACATCCTCGTTCAGTTTCATCAACAATTCTACTCGTATGCACCCGTATTCGTACTCGTACAATACCCAGCTTTTAGATGTATGTACTATTGGTATATACACTCCAATGATCAGCTCTTAGCAGCCCATGTGAGTCACCTAACACATGTAGGAACCATCATTTGGCAACTAGCATGAAATATCTCATAAAATTACAAAAATATTAGTAATCATTCATGACTTATTTTCATGTAAAAAAAATTACACATCCTTTATATCTAATGTGACGACCCGAAAATTTCTGACCAAATTTAAACTTAATCTTTATATGTTCCGATACGATAAGCAAAGTCAGTAAGGTTGAGTCTCAAAACAAGTTTGAAACTGTTTCATATATTCAATTGACCTTCGACTGCTCTCGACGATTCACAAACAATTTATTGTAAATAGATATGTGTGTATATATATACACATAAATAATAATTAGAAATATAATTTGAAATATTATATGTTGTTGTTACTAAAAAATTAATTATGTAAAAATAAAATAAAAATATGATACTATAATAATTATTTAAAACATATAAATATAAAAATAAAAGTATATTAAAACTAAATATTAAATGATTGTAATACTCGTTGGATGTTTCGATTATTATTTAGAGAAGGTTAATTCGAACTTATATGATTTTTAAACAAACGGTGATCCGAAAATGAGTCCTATAAATTTTAGGCTTACTAAAAATGTATTTAGGAACCATTTGTTGAATTTTAAAACTTTTCATATTTTACTTGGGGTTGGGAGTGAATAATTAATGTAATTTTATTTAACAAATTAATGATCGAATTTTATACCATAATGACTGAAATAAATAAAGGAATTCGATTTAAAAATTTGAAATTTATCTGAGTACTTTTTATCCGCCACTGATTTATCAACGGAGTACGATTTAGCAATCCGGGGAAAAGCGTCGGTAGAGTATTCCAAACAACCCGATGGCTTTACTATTGTTTTCATTTCATGTGATGACTTTAAAAAAAAATAAAGTATTGTTATATTATATTATATGATATTCATGTTGAGCTGTAAAACACGTTTTGAGATTTTGGGATTTCATAAACCTATACAATGCAATATTATATATAGAATATAGATACAATCTACATATGCATATTTGAAGACCCAAACACTAAATAAAACCCATATATCATCAACCCATCACCACTCTTGTTATGCTACTGATATACTTATTCGTTATGTTTTTAATTGATTACAATAACCCACACAAACCATCACCTTCAACCGTCATGAAACCATCGACAACTACCATAACCGACCATCACTTCAAATCATAACAAACAACCATCACCATGATAATCCATCGAACCACCACCACCGTAACACACCAAACCATAATCACCAAACCATTTAAAACACCATCACCTTTTCTTGATCGAAAACGTTTGTGCTGTTACTCGAATCTTTTTCACGCTTCGGTCGAAACCCAACAAACCCACTTACTGTTTTCAGTCTGAGGATCACCAACAAAAACTCCATAAAATCACCACCACAACCAAGACCATCGATACCATCATCCAGCTTCTCTATACCTTCGGTCACTTTCAACAAACCATGACTACCACACCTCTTCACCACCTCCGTTTAACACCATCGATCACAAACCCAAACACTACCATTAAAATACTATCCCATGCAACTGTTACTGCTGCTGTAATACTCCCATTCCTACCTCAAACATTCGCGTATTATTTTCTTTCTTCCTTCTCTCGACAACCCTTAGATTATTCACTGTTTTTCTTTTTCATTTGTGCTCAGCTCCAACAAACACTACCATTTCTTTATTCTATTTCCAACGAACCTTATATTTTTCTTTTCCTCTTTTTGTGGCCAACAATTAATCAATTTGACAACCCACTTGATAATTACAAATGCTATATTCAACTACTACACATAAAGGTATAGTCCCATTTGAAAGTTACAGCATGCTTTAATGTAAGTGTGATATACACGTGGAAAGGGACAAAGATGGTATGCAACCTCCATCGTTTTATTTATTTATTTTTATTTTTTTCCAACCCGTTAACAATTTAAAGCCCAATATACACTTGATTGAAATTGATCAAACCGGCCCAACTAGTGGAACGTAACCCATCTGTTTAGGCAGCAGCGAATATATTTTTCTTTGTTTTTATGAGCGAAGGAAGTACACGGAATAAATGAATGATGATGTTGTCGATGATAAAGATGATCGATATGATGATGACGAGATAATAAAGATTAGATGAAGACGATACGATTATGAAAATAATAATCGATGATGAGATGATTAGGATGATGTTGTTATGATTATGGTTGTGATTTTTATGTGATGGTGATAATAAATCATGATAGAAAAATGATGATGATTAAGATTACATGATGACGAGAATGATGAATTTGTTTAAGGGAGATGATGTACGGTTGATTTTATAAAATGGTAATTAAACGAATTTGATGATGGTTATGAAGTTAATAAGATGATAAAAGGCGATTTGATATAAATGGTATACTATTTAAATCAGATATGTTAGAATAGAGGGATGTTGGTGTTGTTTGGTTTAATTGAGAGGTTGCGGGTTCGAGCCCGGTCCATGACATTTTTATTTTGGGAAAAACTCTCTAAGGTAGCTTTTCTATTATTATTATTATTATTATTTAACTAATACAAAATATTACAAACTATGATCATTATTATAATTATAATTATTATAATTATTATTATTATTATTATTATTATTATTATTATTATTATTATTATTATTATTTTAATTATTATTATTATTAATACTAAAAGTATCATTATTTTTTTAATTTATCATTTTTATTAAAAATTAGTACTATTATTAAAACTAACATTCTTATCAAAATTATATTATTTTATCATGATTATTATCATAATTAGTATTATTTTATCATTATTACTATTAGTATTACTAATATATCAAATAAAGATTTTTCTATATAAAAATATATTATTAACATAAAACATAACTATATTGAGATTTTTGTAATAAATACTAGTTATCTATTTAATGTATATAAAAATAAATATATCTAATTAAGTTACTAATGGAACATATAATTTATTAAAATAACCACTATATCAATAATAATATGTAAATTTGTTCGATTACCATAATATGTGTTAATATATATATAAATGATATAGGTTCGTGAATCCGAGGCTAACCCTATACTTGTTCAATGTCGTCATATGTGTTTTTACTACAAAATACAGTATGGTGAGTTTCATTTGCTCCCTTTTACTCTTATATTTTTGGGACTGAGAATACATGCGCTGTTTTTATAACTGCTTTATTAAATGCTTTTGAAATATATTTTGAACTATGGATACATGAAATACTATTATAAATGTTTGACGAGATAGACACAAGCAAAACATTCCTCGAATGAATTATTATGCAGACAAAAGTTCTGCGGATTATTATTGAATTATGTGGACATGATAATTGCCACCATTGAATTATATGGACATGATAATTGCCACCATTGAATTATGTAGACATGATAATTGCCACCATTGAATTATGTGGACATGATAATTGCCACCAGTTGATGTGAATATTATATATCGAGAGAATGATTTTATACACAGGTTATGTGTATGTTATTTCTGTGCACAAGATATGTGTATGGTTACTATAATTTATGAAAATGGTTTCGTACACGAGAAAGATGTACTGTATTTAAAAGATATAGCATGTACATTACAGGTGGGTATAGGATTCGGGCCCATTTGTACAATGCAGCATTTAAATTTTGTGGTCTATCAAAATGATGAATTTTATTATTTTATGATAAACTTATGAACTCACCAACCTTTTGGTTGACACTTTAAAGCATGTTTATTCTCAGGTACGAAAGAAATTTTTCGCTGTGCATTTGCTCATATTACATGGAGTCATTCAGGGCATATAGAGGTCAGAACCTCGCAATGGGACCAGCTGTTGAAGACTTCATCCAGATGGATTAGGACGGGTCACTACATCTAATCCATATACCAACGACCAAAAACACCTACAAACACTTTCATTCATCAATTTTCTTCATCAAATTGATCTCTCTCAAGTCCTATCTTCAAGTTCTAAGTGTTCTTCATAAATTCTATAAGTTCTAGTTTCATAAAATCAAGAATACTTCCAAGTTTGCTAGCTTAATTCCAATCTTGTAAATTGATCATCCAACCTCAAGAAATCTTTCTTATTTACAGTAAGATATCTTTCTAATACAAGGTAATACTCATATTCAAACTTTGATTCAATTTCTATAACTATAACAATCTTATTTCGAGTGGAAATCTTACTTGAACTTGTTTTCGTGTCATGATTCTGCTTCAAGAACTTTCAAGCCATCCAAGGATCCTTTGAAGCTAGATCCATTTTTCTCTTTTCCAGTAGGTTTATCCAGAAAACTTTAGGTAGTAATGATGTTCATAACATTATTCGATTCATACATATAAAGCTATCTTATTCGTAGGTTTAAGCTTGTAATCACTAGAACATAGTTTAGTTAATTCTAAACTTGTTCACAAATAGAAGTTAATCCTTCTAACTTGACTTTTAAAATCAACTAAACACATGTTCTATATCTATATGATATGCTAACTTAATGATTTAAAACCTGAAAACATGAAAAACACCGTAAAACTGGATATACGCCGTCGTAGTAACACCGCGGGCTGTTTTGGGTTAGTTAATTAAAAACTATGATAAACTTTGATTTAAAAGTTGTTCTTCTGGGAAAATGATTTTTCTTATGAACATGAAACTATATCCAAAAATCATGATTAAACTCAAAGTGGAAGTATGTTTTCCAAAATGGTCATCTAGACGTTGTTCTTTCGACTGAAATGACTACCTTTACAAAAACGACTTGTAACCTGTATTTACGACTATAAACTTATACTTTTTCTGTATAGATTCATAAACTTAAGTTCAATATGAAACCATAGCAATTGGATTCACTCAAAACGAATTTAAAACGAAGAAGTTATGGGTAAAACAAGATTGGATATTTTTACTTGTTGTAGCTACGTGAAAATTGGTAACAAATCTATACAAATCATATCCTAGCTAACTTATATTGTATTATACATGTATTCTAATATATTATATAATCTTGGGATACAATAGACACGTATGCAAATGTTTTGACATATCATATCGACCCATCTATATATATTATTTGGAACAACCATAGACACTCTATATGCAGTAATGTTGGAGTTAGCTATACAGGGTTGAGGTTGATTCCAAAAATATATATATACTTTGAGTTGTGATCTAGCCTGAGACGTGTATACACTGGGTCATGGATTGGGTTAAGATAATATATATCAATTTATTTCTGTACATCTAACTATGGACAACTAGTTGTAGGTTACTAACGAGGACAGCTGACTGAAAATATTTAAAACATTAAAACGTATTAAAAAATGTTGTAAATATATTTTGAACATACATTGATATATAAGTACATATTTGTTATAGGTTCGTGAATTGACCAGTGGCCAAGTCTTACTTCCCGACGAAGTAAAAATATGTGAAAGTGAGTTATAGTCCCATTTTTAAAATCTAATATTTTTGGGATGAGAATACATGTAGTTTTATAAATGTTTTACAAAATAGACACAAGTATGCGAAACTACATTCTATGTTTGTATTATTAAACTGAATATCGCCCTTCAAGTCTGGTAGCCTACGAATTAAGGAAATGGCCCCTAATTGACGTAAATCCTAAAGATAGATCTATTGGGCTTAATAACCCCCATTTAGGTTATGGATGGTTTAGTACTTCGAGATTATTATACAGACGAGAGGTTCTGTTTTAGGGATATTCTATGCATTAAGTTAACGCCGGTTACCAGGTGTTCAATATATGAATGATTTTTATCTCTATGCAGTTTGCGAAATGCCTGATAAGAGATGTGTTATAAAAATGAAATCTTGTGGTCTATTGTAGTGACCCGAACTTTTCCATGTTTATATATATTAATTGAGATTGATGTTTACATGATTAAATGTTTCCAACATGTTAAGCAATCAAACTTGTTAAGACTTGATTAATTGAAATAGGTTTCATATAGACAATTGACCACCCAAGTTGACCGGTGATTCACGAACGTTAAAACTTGTAAAAAAACTATATGATGACATATATATGGTTATATATATAGTTAACATGATATTATGATAAGTAAACATATCATTAATTATATTAACAATGAACTACATATGTAAAAACAAGACTACTAACTTAATGATTTTGAAACGAGACATATATGTAACGTTTATCGTTGTAACGACATTTAATGTATATATATCATATTAGGAGATATTCGTACATCATAATATCATGATAATATAATAATTTAAAATCTCTTTTGTTATTATAAACATTGGGTTAACAACATTTAACAAGATCGTTAACCTAAAGGTTTCAAAACAACACTTACATGTAACGACTAACGATGACTTAACGACTCAGTTAAAATGTATATACATGTAGTGTTTTAATATGTATTTATACACTTTTGAAAGACTTCAATACACTTATCAAAATACTTCTACTTAACAAAAATGCTTACAATTACATTCTCGTTCAGTTTCATCAACAATTCTACTCGTATGCACCCGTATTCGTACTCGTACAATACACAGCTTTTAGATGTATGTACTATTGGTATATACACTCCAATGATCAGCTCTTAGCAGCCCATGTGAGTCACCTAACACATGTGGGAACCATCATTTGGCAACTAGCATGAAATATCTCATAAGATTACAAAAATATGAGTAATCATTCATGACTTATTTACATGAAAACAAAATTACATATCCTTTATATCTAATCCATACACCAACGACCAAAAACACCTACAAACACTTTCATTCTTCAATTTTCTTCATCTAATTGAACTCTCTCAAGTTCTATCTTCAAGTTCTAAGTGTTCTTCATAAATTCCAAAAGTTCTAGTTTCATAAAATCAAGAATACTTTCAAGTTTGCTAGCTCACTTCCAATCTTGTAAGGTGATCATCCAACCTCAAGAAATCTTTGTTTCTTACAGTAGGTTATCATTCTAATACAAGGTAATAATCATATTCAAACTTTGGTTCAATTTCTATAACTATAACAATCTTATTTCAAGTGATGATCTTACTTGAACTTGTTTTCGTGTCATGATTTTGCTTCAAGAACTTTGAGCCATCCAAGGATCCATTGAAGCTAGATCCATTTTTCTCTTTTCCAGTAGGTTCATCCAAGGAACTTAAGGTAGTAATGATGTTCATAACATCATTCGATTCATACATATAAAGCTATCTTATTCGAAGGTTTAAACTTGTAATCACTAGAACATAGTTTAGTTAATTCTAAACTTGTTCGCAAACAAAGTTAATCCTTCTAACTTGACTTTTAAAATCAACTAAACACATGTTCTATATCTATATGATATGCTAACTTAATGATTTAAAACCTGGAAACACGAAAAACAACGTAAAACCGGATTTACGCCGTCGTAGTAACACCGCGGGCTGTTTTGGGTTAGTTAATTAAAAACTATGATAAACTTTGATTTAAAAGTTTTTATTCTGAGAAAATGATTTTTATTATGAACATGAAACTATATCCAAAAATTATGGTTAAACTCAAAGTGGAAGTATGTTTTCTAAAATGGTCATCTAGACGTCGTTCTTTCGACTGAAATGACTACCTTTACAAAAACGACTTGTAACTTATTTTTCCGACTATAAACCTATACTTTTTCTGTTTAGATTCATAAAATAGAGTTCAATATGAAATCATAGCAATTTGATTCACTCAAAACGGATTTAAAATGAAGAAGTTATGGGTAAAACAAGATTGGATAATTTTTCTCATTTTAGCTACGTGAAAATTGGTAACAAATCTATTCCAACCATAACTTAGTCAACTTGTATTGTATATTATGTAATCTTGAGATACCATAGACACGTATACAATGTTTCGACCTATCATGTCGACACATCTATATATATTTCGGAACAACCATAGACACTCTATATGTGAATGTTGGAGTTAGCTATACAGGGTTGAGGTTGATTCCAAAATATATATAGTTTGAGTTGTGATCAATACTGAGATACGTATACACTGGGTCGTGGATTGATTCAAGATAATATTTATCGATTTATTTCTGTACATCTAACTGTGGACAACTAGTTATAGGTTACTAACGAGGACAGCTGACTTAATAAACTTAAAACATCAAAATATATTAAAAGTGTTGTAAATATATTTTGAACATACTTTAATATATATGTATATATTGTTATAGGTTCGTGAATCAACAGTGGCCAAGTCTTACTTCCCGACGAAGTAAAAATCTGTGAAAGTGAGTTATAGTCCCACTTTTAAAATCTAATATTTTTGGGATGAGAATACATGCAGGTTTTATAAATGATTTACAAAATAGACACAAGTACGTGAAACTACATTCTATGGTTGAATTATCGAAATCGAATATGCCCCTTTTTATTAAGTCTGGTAATCTAAGAATTAGGGAACAGACACCCTAATTGACGCGAATCCTAAAGATAGATCTATTGGGCCTAACAAACCCCATCCAAAGTACCGGATGCTTTAGTACTTCGAAATTTATATCATATCCGAAGGGTGTCCCGGAATGATGGGGATATTCTTATATATGCATCTTGTTATTGTCGGTTACCAGGTGTTCACCATATGAATGATTTTTATCTCTATGTATGGGATGTGTATTGAAATATGAAATCTTGTGGTCTATTGTTACGATTTGACATATATAGGTTAAACCTATAACTCACCAACATTTTTGTTGACGTTTTAAGCATGTTTATTCTCAGGTGATTATTAAGAGCTTCCGCTGTCGCATACTTAAATAAGGACAAGATTTGGAGTCCATGCTTGTATGATATTGTGTAAAAACTGCATTCAAGAAACTTATTTTGTTGTAACATATTTGTATTGTAAACCATTATGTAATGGTCGTGTGTAAACAGGATATTTTAGATTATCATTATTTGATAATCTACGTAAAGCTTTTTAAACCTTTATTGATGAAATAAAGGTTATGGTTTGTTTAAAAATGAATGCAGTCTTTGAAAAACGTCTCATATAGAGGTCAAAACCTCGCAACGAAATCAATTAATATGGAACGTTTTTAATCAATAAGAACGGGACATTTCAGTTGGTATCAGAGCGTTGGTCTTAGAGAACCAGAAAATTTGCATTAGTGTGTCTTATCGAGTTTGTTAGGATGCATTAGTGAGTCTGGACTTCGACCGTGTTTTCTTTAAAAATGATTGCTTAACATTTTTGTTGGAAACTATATATTTTTAACATATGAATATTATGTGATATATTAATCTCTTAACGTGTTTGATATTATGTGATAGATGTCTACCTCTAGAACAAGTCCCATTGACTCACCTAATAATAATGAAGAGTCAAATGTAAATTGGAATGATTTGTGGACTGATTCACAAGTTCCCGAAGAGGAACCGGAAGAAGAGTCGGAACCGGAAGAAGAATCAGAACCGGAAGAAGAATCGGAACCGGATGAAGAAATAGAACCGGTGGGGGAAATAATAAAACGGTTAAGTAAAAGAAAATCCTCAACCAACCGACCAAAGTTAATTATGGTCAATGGTGTTTCCGCCAAGGAAGCAAAATATTGGGAGGATTACCAATTCTCCGATGAATCGGATTCCGACGAGAATTCCGATGATGTTATAGAAATTACACCAACTGAATTTAAAAAGGCAAAAGAAAATAATAAGGGAAAGGGCATAAAAATAGAGAAATCTAATTCCAACCCCGATGAACTTTATATGTATCGTCAACCCCCGAAGTCCTTAAGTTGTAACAATGACCCGGGAACCTCTAAACCACCAGGTTTTTCTAAACCAATGTGGACAACGACGGCTCGTATTAGGGGAACATCATATATCCCTAGAAACTTGGCAAAACGAACCAAAACCGAAGAAGAAGAAACGAGCGAGTCGGAATAAGATAGTTGTATTCGTGTGGTGTAATATATGGAATATAGTGTTCTTATGCTTTATGATATATGTAAAAATTGCTTGTATTAATAAGTATTTTTTTTTATGAATCTAACTCTTGTCTATTTTACAGTTTAAAAACACAAAATGGATAGACAACCCAATATTTTAAGAGACCTACCCGGAGACATGATTGATGAAATCTTGTCTAGAGTCGGCCAGAATTCTTCGGCACAACTATTTAAGGCGAGATCAGTTTGTAAGACATTCGAAGAACGTTCCAAGAATGTCTTGGTTTATAAGAGACTTTCGTTTGAAAGATGGGGGATATCACATTGGGAAACCCATAAGTTACGATGTGTTTACTTTGACGCATATATTGCGGGGAACCCAAATGCTATTTTACGCAACGGGTTAAGAAATTATTTTGACTCAATATATCCGAATATTGGACTTCGTGATTTAGAAAAAGCGGCTAACATGCAACATAAAGAAGCATGTTATGCTTACGGATTAGTAATGTTCGCTTCTCACCAAAGTGAGAACAAGAACATCGGGCTACAACTATTAAACAAAACGTTTCCACAAGTGACGGAGTCGGTAATTGGGGTAAGAAATGAGGTTTTTAGATTATTACGGGACTGTTGGACATTACGTAACCCTCGTCCCTTTGATGACGTTACAACACGCTGTCTTATCAACGGCCATAACGGTTATGTTGCACAAGACCAAGGATGGGAAGTAGTCCTAGTAAAACCAGAATGCATGACTTGTTTCTGGACGTATGAATTACGTGTCTTTATTGCCTTTGCTGAACGACTTGTGTACTAGCTAGAATTGTCTTCACAACTATCTTGTATCAAAGTTATTGTGTGCTATATTTCATGCTTTATGTAAAATAAGCGGTATTGTAAGTTTGTAAAATATTGTATAAAAGTTTGAACGCGAAATATTATTATAATCAGTTTTTCATATAGAATTGTAGTAGTTGAATTGTATATTAGCTACTAAGTATGAACTTAAAGGGTAGGTACTACCCGAATTTAAACTTATAAAACGCTAATATGAAGAAAAAGCTTTTATAAATGAGTTCATATTATGCTACGAAATACTATTAACTACTCTTAATATTCTGTATGATTAACTTGTTCCATTTAACTATTTTGAAGGAAATGGCACCGACTACTCGACACACCGTGAATATGAATGAAGAGGAATTCCGTACTTTTCTAGCTTCAAACATAGCCGCAGTACAGGCTGCGCTACATACCAACAATAACCTTGGATCTAGCAGTACAGGAAATCGTGTAGGATGCACCTACAAAGAATTCACTGCCTGCAAACCTTTGGAATTTGATGGAACCGAAGGACCGATCGGATTGAAACGGTGGACCGAGAAGGTTGAATCGGTGTTTGCCATAAGTAAGTGTACTGAAGAGGACAAAGTGAAGTACGCTACGCATACCTTCACAGGTTCTGCGTTAACATGGTGGAATACCTATCTAGAGCAAGTGGGACAAGATGATGCGTACGCAGTACCGTGGTCAGCATTCAAGCACTTGATGAACGAGAAGTACCGTCCCAGAACCGAGGTCAATAAGCTCAAGACAGAACTTAGAGGGTTACGAACCCAAGGATTTGATATTACCACGTACGAAAGACGATTCACAGAATTGTGCCTATTGTGTCCGGGAGCATTCGAAGATGAGGAAGAGAAGATCGACGCGTTTGTGAAAGGATTACCGGAAAGAATCCAAGAAGATATAAGTTCACACGAGCCCGCCTCCATACAACAGGCATGTAGAATGGCTCACAAACTAGTGAACCAGATTGAAGAAAGAATTAAAGAACAGACTGCTGAAGAGGCCAATGTGAAGCAAGTCAAAAGAAAGTGGGAGGAAAACGGTGATAAGAATCACCAATACAACAACAACAGCAATTACAACAATAATCGCAACAATTATCCCAACAATCGCAACATCAATCGCAACTACAACAAACGGCCCAACAACAACAACAACAACAACAACAACAGCAACTACAACAATCATCCCAACAACAATAATAACCGCAACAACAACAACAATCAGAAGCAACTATGCCAAAGGTGTGAAAAGAATCACTCGGGGTTCTGCACCAAATTTTGCAACAAGTGTAAAAGAAATGGTCATAGCGCGGCGAAGTGTGATGTCTACGGACCAGGGGTTAACAGAACGAAAGGAACAAATGGTGTCGGAACGAGTAATGGCGGAGCAAGTAGTGTCGGAGCAAGTTATGCCAATGTAGTTTGTTATAAATGTGGAAAACCAGGCCACATTATTAGAAATTGCCCGAACCAGGAGAACACGAATGGACAAGGCCGCGGAAGAGTTTTCAATATTAATGCGGCAGAGGCACAGGAAGACCCGGAGCTTGTTACGGGTACGTTTCTTATTGACAATAAATCTGCTTACGTTTTATTTGATTCGGGTGCGGATAGAAGCTATATGAGTAGAGATTTTTGTGCTAAATTAAGTTGTCCATTGACGCCTTTGGATAGTAAATTTTTACTCGAATTAGCAAATGGTAAATTAATTTCAGCAGATAATATATGTCGGAATCGAGAAATTAAACTGGTTAGCGAAACATTTAAGATTGATTTGATACCAGTAGAGTTAGGGAGTTTTGATGTGATAATCGGTATGGACTGATTGAAAGAAGTGAAAGCGGAGATCGTTTGTTACAAAAATGCAATTCGCATTATACGAGAAAAAGGAAAACCCTTAATGGTGTACGGAGAAAAGGGCAACACGAAGCTACATCTTATTAGTAATTTGAAGGCACAAAAACTAATAAGAAAAGGTTGCTATGCTGTTCTAGCACACGTCGAGAAAGTACAAACTGAAGAAAAGAGCATCAATGATGTTCCCATTGCAAAAGAATTTCCCGATGTATTTCCGAAAGAATTACCGGGATTACCCCCACATCGATCCGTTGAATTTCAAATAGATCTTGTACCAGGAGCTGCACCAATAGCTCGTGCTCCTTACAGACTCGCACCCAGCGAGATGAAAGAACTGCAAAGCCAATTACAAGAACTTTTAGAGCGTGGTTTCATTCGACCAAGCACATCACCGTGGGGAGCTCCTGTTTTGTTTGTCAAGAAGAAAGATGGTACATTCAGGTTGTGTATCGACTACCGAGAGTTGAACAAACTTACCATCAAGAACCGCTACCCACTACCGAGAATCGACGACTTATTTGATCAACTACAAGGCTCGTCTGTTTATTCAAAGATTGACTTACGTTCCGGGTATCATCAAATGCGGGTGAAAGAAGATGATATTCCAAAGACTGCTTTCAGAACACGTTACGGTCATTACGAGTTTATGGTCATGCCGTTTGGTTTAACTAATGCACCAGCTGTGTTCATGGACCTTATGAACCGAGTGTGTGGACCATACCTTGACAAGTTTGTCATTGTTTTCATTGATGACATACTTATTTACTCAAAGAATGACCAAGAACACGGTGAACATTTGAGAAAGGTGTTAGAAGTATTGAGGAAGGAAGAATTGTACGCTAAGTTTTCAAAGTGTGCATTTTGGTTGGAAGAAGTTCAATTCCTCGGTCACATAGTGAACAAAGAAGGTATTAAGGTGGATCCGGCAAAGATAGAAACTGTTGAAAAGTGGGAAACCCCGAAAACTCCGAAACACATACGCCAGTTTTTAGGACTAGCTGGTTACTACAGAAGGTTCATCCAAGACTTTTCCAGAATAGCAAAACCCTTGACTGCATTAACGCATAAAGGGAAGAAATTTGAATGGAATGATGAACAAGAGAAAGCGTTTCAGTTATTGAAGAAAAAGCTAACTACGGCACCTATATTGTCATTGCCTGAAGGGAATGATGATTTTGTGATTTATTGTGACGCATCAAAGCAAGGTCTCGGTTGTGTATTAATGCAACGAACGAAGGTGATTGCTTATGCGTCAAGACAATTGAAGATTCACGAACAAAATTATACGACGCATGATTTGGAATTAGGCGCGGTTGTTTTTGCATTAAAGACTTGGAGGCACTACTTATATGGGGTCAAAAGTATTATATATACCGACCACAAAAGTCTTCAACACATATTTAATCAGAAACAACTGAATATGAGGCAGCGTAGGTGGATTGAATTATTGAATGATTACGATTTTGAGATTCGTTACCACCCGGGGAAGGCAAATGTGGTAGCCGATGCCTTGAGCAGGAAGGATAGAGAACCCATTCGAGTAAAATCTATGAATATAATGATTCATAATAACATTACTACTCAAATAAAGGAGGCGCAACAAGGAGTTTTAAAAGAGGGAAATTTAAAGGATGAAATACCCAAAGGATCGGAGAAGCATCTTAATATTCGGGAAGACGGAACCCGGTATAGGGCTGAAAGGATTTGGGTACCAAAATTTGGAGATATGAGAGAAATGGTACTTAGAGAAGCTCATAAAACCAGATACTCAATACATCCTGGAACGGGGAAGATGTACAAGGATCTCAAGAAACATTTTTGGTGGCCGGGTATGAAAGCCGATGTTGCTAAATACGTAGGAGAATGTTTGACGTGTTCTAAGGTCAAAGCTGAGCATCAGAAACCATCAGGTCTACTTCAACAACCCGAAATCCCGGAATGGAAATGGGAAAACATTACCATGGATTTCATCACTAAATTGCCAAGGACTGCAAGTGGATCGTCTCACCAAATCAGCACACTTCCTACCAATAAGAGAAGATGACAAGATGGAGAAGTTAGCACGACTGTATTTGAAGGAAGTCGTCTCCAGACATGGAATACCAATCTCTATTATCTCTGATAGGGATGGCAGATTTATTTCAAGATTCTGGCAAACATTACAGCAAGCATTAGGAACTCGTCTAGACATGAGTACTGCCTATCATCCACAAACTGATGGGCAGAGCGAAAGGACGATACAAACGCTTGAAGACATGCTACGAGCATGTGTTATTGATTTCGGAAATAGTTGGGATCGACATCTACCGTTAGCAGAATTTTCCTACAACAACAGCTACCATTCAAGCATTGAGATGGCGCCGTTTGAAGCACTTTATGGTAGAAAGTGCAGGTCTCCGATTTGTTGGAGTGAAGTGGGGGATAGACAGATTACGGGTCCGGAGATTATACAAGAAACTACCGAGAAGATCATCCAAATTCAACAACGGTTGAAAACCGCCCAAAGTCGACAAAAGAGCTACGCTGACATTAAAAGAAAAGATATAGAATTTGAAATTGGAGAGATGGTCATGCTTAAAGTTGCACCTTGGAAAGGCGTTGTTCGATTTGGTAAACGAGGGAAATTAAATCCAAGGTATATTGGACCATTCAAGATTATTGATCGTGTCGGACCAGTAGCTTACCGACTAGAGTTACCTCAACAACTCGTGGCTGTACATAACACTTTCCACGTCTCGAATTTAAAGAAATGTTTTGCTAAAGAAGATCTCACTATTCCGTTAGATGAAATCCAAATCAACGAAAAACTTCAATTCATCGAAGAACCCGTCGAAATAATGGATCGTGAGGTTAAAAGACTTAAGCAAAACAAGATACCAATTGTTAAGGTTCGATGGAATGCTCGTAGAGGACCCGAGTTCACCTGGGAGCGTGAAGATCAGATGAAGAAGAAATACCCGCATCTATTTCCAGAAGATTCGTCAACACCTTCAACAGCTTAAAATTTCGGGACGAAATTTATTTAACGGGTAGGTACTGTAGTGACCCGAACTTTTCCATGTTTATATATATTAATTGAGATTGATGTTTACATGATTAAATGTTTCCAACATGTTAAGCAATCAAACTTGTTAAGACTTGATTAATTGAAATAGGTTTCATATAGACAATTGACCACCCAAGTTGACCGGTGATTCACGAACGTTAAAACTTGTAAAAAAACTATATGATGACATATTTATGGTTATATATATAGTTAACATGATATTATGATAAGTAAACATATCATTAATTATATTAACAATGAACTACATATGTAAAAACAAGACTACTAACTTAATGATTTTGAAACGAGACATATATGTAACGTTTATCGTTGTAACGACATTTAATGTATATATATCATATTAGGAGATATTCGTACATCATAATATCATGATAATATAATAATTTAAAATCTCTTTTGTTATTATAAACATTGGGTTAACAACATTTAACAAGATCGTTAACCTAAAGGTTTCAAAACAACACTTACATGTAACGACTAACGATGACTTAACGACTCAGTTAAAATGTATATACATGTAGTGTTTTAATATGTATTTATACACTTTTGAAAGACTTCAATACACTTATCAAAATACTTCTACTTAACAAAAATGCTTACAATTACATTCTCGTTCAGTTTCATCAACAATTCTACTCGTATGCACCCGTATTCGTACTCGTACAATACACAGCTTTTAGATGTATGTACTATTGGTATATACACTCCAATGATCAGCTCTTAGCAGCCCATGTGAGTCACCTAACACATGTGGGAACCATCATTTGGCAACTAGCATGAAATATCTCATAAGATTACAAAAATATGAGTAATCATTCATGACTTATTTACATGAAAACAAAATTACATATCCTTTATATCTAATCCATACACCAACGACCAAAAACACCTACAAACACTTTCATTCTTCAATTTTCTTCATCTAATTGAACTCTCTCAAGTTCTATCTTCAAGTTCTAAGTGTTCTTCATAAATTCCAAAAGTTCTAGTTTCATAAAATCAAGAATACTTTCAAGTTTGCTAGCTCACTTCCAATCTTGTAAGGTGATCATCCAACCTCAAGAAATCTTTGTTTCTTACAGTAGGTTATCATTCTAATACAAGGTAATAATCATATTCAAACTTTGGTTCAATTTCTATAACTATAACAATCTTATTTCAAGTGATGATCTTACTTGAACTTGTTTTCGTGTCATGATTTTGCTTCAAGAACTTTGAGCCATCCAAGGATCCATTGAAGCTAGATCCATTTTTCTCTTTTCCAGTAGGTTCATCCAAGGAACTTAAGGTAGTAATGATGTTCATAACATCATTCGATTCATACATATAAAGCTATCTTATTCGAAGGTTTAAACTTGTAATCACTAGAACATAGTTTAGTTAATTCTAAACTTGTTCGCAAACAAAGTTAATCCTTCTAACTTGACTTTTAAAATCAACTAAACACATGTTCTATATCTATATGATATGCTAACTTAATGATTTAAAACCTGGAAACACGAAAAACAACGTAAAACCGGATTTACGCCGTCGTAGTAACACCGCGGGCTGTTTTGGGTTAGTTAATTAAAAACTATGATAAACTTTGATTTAAAAGTTTTTATTCTGAGAAAATGATTTTTATTATGAACATGAAACTATATCCAAAAATTATGGTTAAACTCAAAGTGGAAGTATGTTTTCTAAAATGGTCATCTAGACGTCGTTCTTTCGACTGAAATGACTACCTTTACAAAAACGACTTGTAACTTATTTTTCCGACTATAAACCTATACTTTTTCTGTTTAGATTCATAAAATAGAGTTCAATATGAAATCATAGCAATTTGATTCACTCAAAACGGATTTAAAATGAAGAAGTTATGGGTAAAACAAGATTGGATAATTTTTCTCATTTTAGCTACGTGAAAATTGGTAACAAATCTATTCCAACCATAACTTAGTCAACTTGTATTGTATATTATGTAATCTTGAGATACCATAGACACGTATACAATGTTTCGACCTATCATGTCGACACATCTATATATATTTCGGAACAACCATAGACACTCTATATGTGAATGTTGGAGTTAGCTATACAGGGTTGAGGTTGATTCCAAAATATATATAGTTTGAGTTGTGATCAATACTGAGATACGTATACACTGGGTCGTGGATTGATTCAAGATAATATTTATCGATTTATTTCTGTACATCTAACTGTGGACAACTAGTTATAGGTTACTAACGAGGACAGCTGACTTAATAAACTTAAAACATCAAAATATATTAAAAGTGTTGTAAATATATTTTGAACATACTTTAATATATATGTATATATTGTTATAGGTTCGTGAATCAACAGTGGCCAAGTCTTACTTCCCGACGAAGTAAAAATCTGTGAAAGTGAGTTATAGTCCCACTTTTAAAATCTAATATTTTTGGGATGAGAATACATGCAGGTTTTATAAATGATTTACAAAATAGACACAAGTACGTGAAACTACATTCTATGGTTGAATTATCGAAATCGAATATGCCCCTTTTTATTAAGTCTGGTAATCTAAGAATTAGGGAACAGACACCCTAATTGACGCGAATCCTAAAGATAGATCTATTGGGCCTAACAAACCCCATCCAAAGTACCGGATGCTTTAGTACTTCGAAATTTATATCATATCCGAAGGGTGTCCCGGAATGATGGGGATATTCTTATATATGCATCTTGTTATTGTCGGTTACCAGGTGTTCACCATATGAATGATTTTTATCTCTATGTATGGGATGTGTATTGAAATATGAAATCTTGTGGTCTATTGTTACGATTTGATATATATAGGTTAAACCTATAACTCACCAACATTTTTGTTGACGTTTTAAGCATGTTTATTCTCAGGTGATTATTAAGAGCTTCCGCTGTCGCATACTTAAATAAGGACAAGATTTGGAGTCCATGCTTGTATGATATTGTGTAAAAACTGCATTCAAGAAACTTATTTTGTTGTAACATATTTGTATTGTAAACCATTATGTAATGGTCGTGTGTAAACAGGATATTTTAGATTATCATTATTTGATAATCTACGTAAAGCTTTTTAAACCTTTATTGATGAAATAAAGGTTATGGTTTGTTTAAAAATGAATGCAGTCTTTGAAAAACGTCTCATATAGAGGTCAAAACCTCGCAACGAAATCAATTAATATGGAACGTTTTTAATCAATAAGAACGGGACATTTCATCTATTATTATGATTTAATAATATGTAGGTTAAACCTGTAACTCACCAACAATTTTGTTGACGTTTTAAACATGTTTATTCTCAGGTGATTATTAAGAGCTTCCGCTGTTGCATACTAAATTAAGGACAAGATTTGAAGTTCATGCTTGTATAATATTGTTTAAAACTGCATTCGAAGACTTATGTTGATGTGTAATATTATTGTAAACCATTATGTAATGGTCGTGTGAAAAACGCTATATTTTAGATTATCATTATTTGATAATCTTCGTAATATTTGAAAGGTTATGGTTTGCTTTAAAATCGAATGCAGACCTGGAAAAACGTCTCATATAGAGGTTAAAACCTCGCGACGAAATCAATTAATATGGAACGTTTATAATGAATATGAACGGGACATTTCAGTTGGTATCCGAGCGTTGGTCTTAAAGAACCAGAAAATTTGCATTAGTGTGTCTTATCGAGTGTTTTAGGATGCATTAGTGAGTCTGGACTTCGACCATGTTTTCTTTTAAAAATGATTGCTTAACATTTTTGTTGGAAACTATATATTATTAACATATAAATATTATGTGATATATTAATCTCTTAACGTGTTTGATATTGTGTGATAGATGTCTACCTCTAGCACGAATCCCATTGACTCACCTAATAATAATGAAGAGTCGAATATATATTGGGAAGATTCACAAATTCCCGAAAAACAAAAAGAAGAAGAACCGGAAGAAGAAGAACCAGAAGAAGAAGAACCTGAAGAAGAGGAACCAGAAGAAGAGGAACCGGAAGAAGAAGAGGTTCTGGAGGGGGAAGTATTAGGAACCATAGAAAAACAGTCAAATAAAAGAAAATCCTCAACCAATGGACCAAAGTTAATAATGATCAATGGTGTTTCCGCTAAGGAAGCAAAATATTAGGAAGATTACCAATTCTCCGATGAATCGGATCCCGATGAGGATTCTGATGAGGATTCCGATGATGTTATAGAAATTACCTCGACCCAATTTAATAAAGTAAAAGAAAATAATAAGGGAAAAGGTATAAAAATAAAGAAACCCGATTCCAACCCCGATGAACTTTATATGTATCGGCAACATCCGTATTTCCTAAAATGTAACAATGACCCAGGAACCTCTAAACCACCAGGTTTTTCTAAACCATTGTGGAAAACGACAGCTCGTATTAGGGGAGCATCATATATCCCTAGGAAATTAGCAAAACGAACCAAGTCCAAAGAAGAAGCAACGAGTGAGTCGGATTAAAGAGTTGTAATCATGTTGTGTAATATATGTAATATAGTGTGCTTGTACGTTTATGTTCTATGTAAAAATTGCTTGTATTGTTTGTTAATTATCTTTTACGAATCTAATCCTTGTCTATTTTACAGTATAAAAAAAATGGACGTTAAGGGTAGACAACCGAATATTTTAGAAGACCTACCAGAGGATATGATTGAGGAAATCTTGTCTAGAGACGGTCAGAATTTATCAGCACATTTAGTTATGGCGAAATTAACTTATCAAACATTTGAAAGACTTTCCAGAAATGCCTTAGTTTATAAAAGGCTTTCCTTTGATAGGTGGGGTATATCACATTGGGGAGACCGTAAGTTAAATGCGGGGAACCCAAATGCAATTTTACGCTACGGGTTAAGAACCTATTTTGACTCAACATATCCCAACATAGGATTTCGTGAGTTAGAAAGAACTTCTAACATGCAACATAAAGAAGCATGTTATGCTTACGGGTTAATAATGTTCGCTTCTCATCAAATTGAGAAAAAGAACATTGGGTTGCAACTTTTAAATAAAACATTCCCACAAGTGATGGACTCGGTAGTTGAGATGAGAAACAAGGTTTTTAGATTATTACGGAGCTGTTGGACATTACGAAACCCTCGTCCTTTTGACGACATTACAACATGCTGTCTTGTCAACGGTCACAATGGTTATGTTCCACAAGACCAAGGATGGTAAGTAGTCATAGTAAAACCAGAATGCATGACTTATTTCTGGACGTATGAATTACGTATCTTTATTGCCTTTGTTGAACGACTTGCGTATTAACTAGAATTGTCTTCGCAACTGTTTTGTATCAGAGTTTTTATGTGCTATATTTCATGCTATATGTAAAATAGCGGTATTGTAAGTTTGCAAAATATTGTATAAAAGTTTGAATGTGAAATATTATTATAATCAGTTTTCATATAGAATTGTAGTAGTTGAATTGTATGTTAGCTACTAAGTATGAACTTAACGGGTAGGTATTAATCGAATTAAAACTTATAAAACGCTAATATGAAGAAAAAGCTTTTATAAATGAGTTCATATTATGCTACGGAATACTATTGACTACTCTTAATATTCTATAGGATTAACTTAATTCTTTTGGCTATTTTTGAAGGAAATGGCACCGACTACTCGTCAGAACTTGAACATGAGTGAGGAAGACTTCCGTACTTTCCTTGCAGCAAATATAGCCGCAGTACAGGTGAAATGTCCCGTTCTTATTGACTAAAAACGTTCCATATTAATTGATTTCGTTGCGAGGTTTTGACCTCTATATGAGACGTTTTTCAAAGACTGCATTCATTTTTAAAACAAACCATAACCTTTATTTCATAGATAAAGGTTTTAAAAAGCTTTACGTAGATTATCAAATAATGATAATCTAAAATATCCTGTTTACACACGACCATTACATAATGGTTTACAATACAAATATGTTACAACAAAATAAGTTTCTTGAATGCAGTTTTTACACAATATCATACAAGCATGGACTCCAAATCTCGTCCTTATTTAAGTATGCGACAGCGGAAGCTCTTAATAATCACCTGAGAATAAACATGCTTAAAACGTCAACAAAAATGTTGGTGAGTTATAGGTTTAACCTATATATATCAAATCATAATAATAGACCACAAGATTTCATATTTCAATACACATCCCATACATAGAGATAAAAATTATTCATATGGTGAACACCTGGTAACCGACATTAACAAGATGCATATATAAGAATAACCCCATCATTCCGGGACACCCTTCGGATATGATATAAATTTTGAAGTACTAAAGCATCCAGTACTTTGGATGGGGTTTGTTAGGCCCAATAGATCTATCTTTAGGATTCGCGTCAATTAGGGTGTCTGTTCCCTAATTCATAGATTACCAGACTTAATAAAAAGGGGCATATTCGATTTCGATAATTCAACCATAGAATGTAGTTTCACGTACTTGTGTCTATTTTGTAAATCATTTATAAAACCTGCATGTATTCTCATTCCAAAAATATTAGATTTTAAAAGTGGGACTATAACTCACTTTCACAGATTTTTACTTCGTCGGGAAGTAAGACTTGACCACTGGTTGATTCACGAACCTATAACAATATATACATAAATATCAAAGTATGTTCAAAATATATTTACAACACTTTTAATATATTTTGATGTTTTAAGTTTATTAAGTCAGCTGTCCTCGTTAGTAACCTACAACTAGTTGTCCACTGTTAGATGTACAGAAATAAATCGATAAATATTATCTTGAATCAATCCACGACCCAGTGTATACGTATCTCAGTATTGATCACAACTCAAACTATATATATTTTGGAATCAACCTCAACCCTGTATAGCTAACTCCAACATTCACATATAGAGTGTCTATGGTTGTTCCGAAATATATATAGATGTGTCGACATGATAGTTCGAAACATTGTATACGTGTCTATGGTATCTCAAGATTACATAATATACAATACAAGTTGATTAATTTATGGTTGGAATAGATTTGTTACCAATTTTCACGTAGCTAAAATGAGAAAAATTATCCAATCTTGTTTTACCCATAACTTCTTCATTTTAAATCCGTTTTGAGTGAATCAAATAGCTATGGTTTAATATTGAACTCTATTTTATGAATCTAAACAGAAAAAGTATCAGTTTATAGTCAGAAAAATAAGTTACAAGTCGTTTTTGTAAAGGTAGTCATTTTAGTCGAAAGAACGACGTCTAGATGACCATTTTAGAAAACATACTTCCACTTTGAGTTTAACCATAATTTTTTGATATAGTTTCATGTTCATAATAAAAATCATTTTCTCAGAATAACAACTTTTAAATCAAAGTTTATCATAGTTTTTAATTAACTAACCCAAAACAGCCCGCGGTGTTACTACGACGGCGTAAATCCGGTTTTACGGTGTTTTTCGTGTTTCCAGGTTTTAAATCATTAAGTTAGCATATCATATAGATATAGAACATGTGTTTAGTTGATTTTAAAAGTCAAGTTAGAAGGATTAACTTTTGTTTGCGAACAAGTTTAGAATTAACTAAACTATGTTCTAGTGATTACAAGTTTAAACCTTCGAATAAGATAGCTTTATATGTATGAATCGAATGATGTTATGAACATCATTACTACCTTAAGTTCCTTGGATAAACCTACTGGAAAAGAGAAAAATGGATCTAGCTTCAACGGATCCTTGGATGGCTCGAAGTTCTTGAAGCAGAATCATGACACGAAAACAAGTTCAAGTAAGATCATCACTTGAAATAAGATTGTTATAGTTATAGAAATTGAACCAAAGTTTGAATATGATTATTACCTTATATTAGAATGATAACCTACTGTAAGAAACAAAGATTTCTTGAGGTTGGATGATCACCTTACAAGATTGGAAGTGAGCTAGCAAACTTGAAAGTATTCTTGATTTTATGTAACTAGAACTTGTAGAATATATGAAGAACACTTAGAACTTGAAGATAGAACTTGAGAGAGATCAATTAGATGAAGAAAATTGAAGAATGAAAGTGTTTTTAGGTGTTTTTGGTCGTTGGTGTATGGATTAGATATAAAGGATATGTAATTTTGTTTTCATGTAAATAAGTCATGAATGATTACTCATATTTTTGTAATTTTATGAGATATTTCATGCTAGTTGCCAAATGATGGTTCCCACATGTGTTAGGTGACTCACATGGGCTGCTAAGAGCTGATCATTGGAGTGTATATACCAATAGTACATACATCTAAAAGCTGTGTATTGTACGAGTACGAATACGGGTGCATACGAGTAGAATTGTTGATGAAACTGAACGAGGATGTAATTGTAAGAATTTTTGTTAAGTAGAAGTATTTTGATAAGTGTATTGAAGTCTTTCAAAAGTGTATAAATACATATTAAAACACTACATGTATATACATTTTAACTGAGTCGTTAAGTCATCGTTAGTCGTTACATGTAAGTGTTGTTTTGAAACCTTTAGGTTAACGATCTTGTTAAATGTTGTTAACCCAATATTTATAATATCAAATGAGATTTTAAATTATTATATTATCATGATATTATCATGTATGAATATCTCTTAATATGATATATATATACATTAAATGTCTTTACAACGATAATCGTTACGTATATGTCTCGTTTAAAAATCATTAAGTTAGTAGTCTTGTTTTTACATATGTAGTTCATTGTTAATATACTTAATGATATGTTTACTTATCATAGTATCATGTTAACTATATATATATCCATATATATGTCATCATATAGTTTTTACAAGTTTTAACGTTCGTGAATCACCGGTCAACTTGGGTGGTCAATTGTCTATATGAAACATATTTCAATTAATCAAGTCTTAACAAGTTTGATTGCTTAACATGTTGGAAACATTTAATCATGTAAATATCAATCTCAATTAATATATATAAACATGGAAAAGTTCGGGTCACTACAGTACCTACCCGTTAAATAAATTTCGTCCCGAAATTTTAAGCTGTTGAAGGTGTTGACGAATCTTCTGGAAATAGATGCGGGTATTTCTTCTTCATCTGATCTTCACGCTCCCAGGTGAACTCGGGTCCTGTACGAGCATTCCATCGAACCTTAACAATTGGTATCTTGTTTTGCTTAAGTCTTTTTACCTCACGATCCATTATTTCGACGGGTTCTTCTTTGAATTGGAGTTTTTCGTTGATTTGGATTTCATCTAACGGAATAGTGAGATCTTCTTTAGCAAAACATTTCTTCAAATTAGAGAAGTGGAAAGTGTTATGTACAGCCGCGAGTTGTTGAGGTAACTCAAGTCGGTAAGCTACTGGTCCGACACGATCAATAATCTTGAATGGTCCAATATACCTTGGATTTAATTTCCCTCGTTTACCAAATCGAACAACGCCTTTCCAAGGTGCAACTTTAAGCATGACCATCTCTCCAATTTCAAATTCTATATATTTTCTTTTAATGTCAGCGTAGCTCTTTTGTCGACTTTGGGCGGTTTTCAACCGTTGTTGAATTTGGATGATCTTCTCGGTAGTTTCTTGTATAATCTCCGGACCCGTAATCTGTCTATCCCCCACTTCACTCCAACAAATCGGAGACCTGCACTTTCTACCATAAAGTGCTTCAAACGGCGCCATCTCAATGCTTGAATGGTAGCTGTTGTTGTAGGAAAATTCTGCTAACGGTAGATGTCGATCCCAACTGTTTCCGAAATCAATAACACATGCTCGTAGCATGTCTTCAAGCATTTGTATCGTCCTTTCGCTCTGCCCATCAGTTTGTGGATGATAGGCAGTACTCATGTCTAGACGAGTTCCTAATGCTTGCTGTAATGTCTGCCAGAATCTTGAAATAAATCTGCCATCCCAATCAGAGATAATAGAGATTGGTATTCCATGTCTGGAGACGACTTCCTTCAAACACAGTCGTGCTAACTTCTCCATCTTGTCATCTTCTCTTATTGGCAGGAAGTGTGCTGATTTGGTGAGACGATCAACTATTACCCAAATAGTATCAAAACCACTTGCAGTCCTTGGCAATTTAGTGATGAAATCCATGGTAATGTTTTCCCATTTCCATTCCGGGATTTCGGGTTGTTGAAGTAGACCTGATGGTTTCTGATGCTCAGCTTTGACCTTAGAACACGTCAAACATTCTCCTACGTATTTAGCAACATCGGCTTTCATACCCGGCCACCAAAAATGTTTCTTGAGATCCTTGTACATCTTCCCCGTTCCAGGATGTATTGAGTATCTGGTTTTATGAGCTTCTCTAAGTACCATTTCTCTCATATCTCCAAATTTTGGTACCCAAATCCTTTCAGCCCTATACCGGGTTCCGTCTTCCCGAATATTAAGATGCTTCTCCGATCCTTTGGGTATTTCATCCTTTAAATTTCCCTCTTTTAAAACTCCTTGTTGCGCCTCCTTTATTTGAGTAGTAAGGTTATTATGAATCATTATATTCATAGATTTTACTCGAATGGGTTCTCTGTCCTTCCTGCTCAAGGCATCGGCTACCACATTTGCCTTCCCCGGGTGGTAACGAATCTCAAAGTCATAATCATTCAATAATTCAATCCACCTACGCTGCCTCATATTCAGTTGTTTCTGATTAAATATGTGTTGAAGACTTTTGTGGTCGGTATATATAATACTTTTGACCCCATATAAGTAGTTCCTCCAAGTCTTTAATGCAAAAACAACCGCGCCTAATTCCAAATCATGCGTCGTATAATTTTGTTCGTGAATCTTCAATTGTCTAGACGCATAAGCAATCACCTTCGTTCGTTGCATTAATACACAACCGAGACCTTGCTTTGATGCATCACAATAAATCACAAAATCATCATTCCCTTCAGGCAATGACAATATAGGTGCCGTAGTTAGCTTTTTCTTCAATAACTGAAACGCTTTCTCTTGTTCATCATTCCATTCAAATTTCTTCCCTTTATGCGTTAATGCAGTCAAGGGTTTTGCTATTCTGGAAAAGTCTTGGATGAACCTTCTGTAGTAACCAACTAGTCCTAAAAATTGGCGTATGTGTTTCGGAGTTTTCGGGGTTTCCCACTTTTCAACAGTTTCTATCTTTGCCGGATCCACCTTAATACCTTCTTTGTTCACTATGTGACCGAGGAATTGAACTTCTTCCAACCAAAATGCACACTTTGAAAACTTAGCGTACAATTCTTCCTTCCTCAATACTTCTAACACCTTTCTCAAATGTTCACCGTGTTCTTGGTCATTCTTTGAGTAAATAAGTATGTCATCAATGAAAACAATGACAAACTTGTCAAGGTATGGTCCACACACTCGGTTCATAAGGTCCATGAACACAGCTAGTGCATTAGTTAAACCAAACGGCATGACCATAAACTCGTAATGACCGTAACGTGTTCTGAAAGCAGTCTTTGGAATATCATCTTCTTTCACCCGCATTTGATGATACCCGGAACGTAAGTCAATCTTTGAATAAACAGATGAGCCTTGTAGTTGATCAAATAAGTCATCGATTCTCGGTAGTGGGTAGCGGTTCTTGATGGTAAGTTTGTTCAACTCTCGGTAGTCGATACACAACCTGAATGTACCATCTTTCTTCTTGACAAACAAAACAGGAGCTCCCCACGGTGATGTGCTTGGTCGAATGAAACCATGCTCTAAAAGTTCTTGTAATTGGCTTTGCAGTTCTTTCATCTCGCTGGGTGCGAGTCTGTAAGGAGCAAGAGCTATTGGTGCAGCTCCTGGTACAAGATCTATTTGAAATTCAACGGATTGATGTGGGGGTAATCCCGGTAATTCTTTCGGAAATACATCAGGAAATTCTTTTGCGACGGGAACATCATTGATGCTCTTTTCTTCAGTTTGTACTTTCTCGACGTGTGCTAGAACAGCATAGCAACCTTTTCTTATTAGTTTTTGTGCTTTCAAATTACTAATAAGATGTAGCTTCGTGTTGCCCTTTTCTCCGTACACCATTAAGGGTTTTCCTTTTTCTCGTATAATGCGAATTGCATTTTTGTAACAAACGATCTCTGCTTTCACTTCTTTCAACCAGTCCATACCGATTATCAAATCAAAACTCCCTAACTCTACTGGTATCAAATCAATCTTAAATGTTTCACTAACCAGTTTAATTTCTCGATTCCGACATATATTATCTGCTGAAATTAATTTACCATTTGCTAATTCGAGTAAAAATTTACTATCCAAAGGCGTCAATGGACAACTTAATTTAGCACAAAAATATCTACTCATATAGCTTCTATCCGCACCCGAATCAAATAAAACGTAAGCAGATTTATTGTCAATAAGAAACGTACCCGTAACAAGCTCTGGGTCTTCCTGTGCCTCTACCGCATTAATATTGAAAACTCTTCCGCGGCCTTGTCCATTCGTGTTCTCCTGGTTCGGGCAATTTCTAATAATGTGGCCCGGTTTTCCACATTTATAACAAACTACATTGGCATAACTTGCTCCGACACTACTTGCTCCGCCATTACTCGTTCCGACACCATTTGTTCCTTTCGTTCTATTAACCCCTGGTCCGTAGACCTCACACTTCACCGCGCTATGACCATTTCTTTTACACTTGTTGTAAAATTTGGTGCAGAACCCCGAGTGATACTTTTCACACCTCTGGCATAGCTGCTTCTGATTGTTGTTGTTGTTGCGGTTATTATTGTTGTTGGGATGATTGTAGTAGTTGTTGTTGTTGTTGTTGTTGTTGTTGTTGGGCCGTTTGTTGTAGTTGCGATTGATGTTGCGATTGTTGGGATAATTGTTGCGATTATTGTTGTAATTGCTGTTGTTGTTGTATTGGTGATTCTTATCACCGTTTTCCTCCCACTTTCTTTTGACTTGCTTCACATTGGCCTCTTCAGCAGTCTGTTCTTTAATTCTTTCTTCAATCTGGTTCACTAGTTTGTGAGCCATTCTACATGCCTGTTGTATGGAGGCGGGCTCGTGTGAACTTATATCTTCTTGGATTCTTTCCGGTAATCCTTTCACAAACGCGTCGATCTTCTCTTCCTCATCTTCGAATGCTCCCGGACACAATAGGCACAATTCTGTGAATCGTCTTTCGTACGTGGTAATATCAAATCCTTGGGTTCGTAACCCTCTAAGTTCTGTCTTGAGCTTATTGACCTCGGTTCTGGGACGGTACTTCTCGTTCATCAAGTGCTTGAATGCTGACCACGGTAGTGCGTACGCATCGTCTTGTCCCACTTGCTCTAGATAGGTATTCCACCATGTTAACGCAGAACCTGTGAAGGTATGCGTAGCGTACTTCACTTTGTCCTCTTCAGTACACTTACTTATGGCAAACACCGATTCGACCTTCTCGGTCCACCGTTTCAATCCGATCGGTCGTTCGGTTCCATCAAATTTCAAAGGTTTGCAGGCAGTGAATTCTTTGTAGGTGCATCCTACACGATTTCCTGTACTGCTAGATCCAAGGTTATTGTTGGTATGTAGCGCAGCCTGTACTGCGGCTATGTTTGAAGCTAGAAAAGTACGGAATTCCTCTTCATTCATATTCACGGTGTGTCGAGTAGTCGGTGCCATTTCCTTCAAAATAGTCAAATGGAACAAGTTAATCATACAGAATATTAAGAGTAGTTAATAGTATTTCGTAGCATAATATGAACTCATTTATAAAAGCTTTTTCTTCATATTAGCGTTTTATAAGTTTAAATTCGGGTAGTACCTACCCGTTAAGTTCATACTTAGTAGCTAATATACAATTCAACTACTACAATTCTATATGAAAAACTGATTATAATAATATTTCGCGTTCAAACTTTTATACAATATTTTACAAACTTACAATACCGCTTATTTTACATAAAGCATGAAATATAGCACACAATAACTTTGATACAAGATAGTTGTGAAGATAATTCTAGCTAGTACACAAGTCGTTCAGCAAAGGCAATAAAGACACGTAATTCATACGTCCAGAAACAAGTCATGCATTCTGGTTTTACTAGGACTACTTCCCATCCTTGGTCTTGTGCAACATAACCGTTATGGCCGTTGATAAGACAGCGTGTTGTAGCGTCGTCAAAGGGACGAGGGTTACGTAATGTCCAACAGTCCCGTAATAATCTAAAAACCTCATTTCTTACCCCAATTACCGACTCCGTCACTTGTGGAAACGTTTTGTTTAATAGTTGTAGCCCGATGTTCTTGTTCTCACTTTGGTGAGAAGCGAACATTACTAATCCGTAAGCATAACATCCTTCTTTATGTTGCATGTTAGCCGCTTTTTCTAAATCACGAAGTCCAATATTCGGATATATTGAGTCAAAATAATTTCTTAACCCGTTGCGTAAAATAGCATTTGGGTTCCCCGTAATATATGCGTCAAAGTAAACACATCGTAACTTATGGGTTTCCCAATGTGATATCCCCCATCTTTCAAACAAAAGTCTCTTATAAATCAAGACATTCTTGGAACGTTCTTCGAATGTCTTACAAACTGATCTCGCCTTAAATAGTTGTGCCGAGGAATTCTGGCCGACTCTAGACAAGATTTCATCAATCATGTCTCCGGGTAGGTCTCTTAAAATATTGGGTTGTCTATCCATTTTGTGTTTTTAAACTGTAAAATAGACAAGAGTTAGATTCATAAAAAAATACTTATTAATACAAGCAATTTTTACATATATCATAAAGCATAATAACACTATATTACATATATTACACCACACGAATACAACTATCTTATTCCGACTCGCTCGTTTCTTTTTCTTCGGTTTTGGTTCGTTTTGCCAAGTTTCTAGGGATATATGATGTTCCCCTAATACGAGCCGTCGTTGTCCACATTGGTTTAGAAAAACCTGGTGGTTTAGAGGTTCCCGGGTCATTGTTACAACTTAAGGACTTCGGGCGTTGACGATACATATAAAGTTCATCGGGGTTGGAATTAGATTTCTCTATTTTTATGCCCTTTCCCTTATTATTTTCTTTTGCCTTTTTAAATTCAGTTGGGGTAATTTCTATAACATCATCGGAATTCTCGTCGGAATCCGATTCATCGGAGAATTGGTAATCCTCCCAATATTTTGCTTCCTTGGCGGAAACACCATTGACCATAATTAACCTTGGTCGGTTGGTTGAGGATTTTCTTTTACTTAACCGTTTTATTATTTCCCCCACCGGTTCTATTTCTTCATCCGGTTCCGATTCTTCTTCCGGTTCCGATTCTTCTTTCGGTTCCGACTCTTCTTCCGGTTCCTCTTCGGGAACTTGTGAATCAGTCCACGAATCATTCCAATTTACATTTGACTCTTCATTATTATTAGGTGAGTCAATGGGACTTGTTCTAGAGGTAGACATCTATCACATAATATCAAACGTGTTAAGAGATTAATATATCACATAATATTCACATGTTAAAAATATATAGTTTCCAACAAAATTTGTTAAGCAATCATTTTTCAAGTAAACACGGTCGAAGTCCAGACTCACTAATGCATCCTAACAAACTCGATAAGACACACTAATGCAAAATTCTGGTTCTCTAAGACCAACGCTCTGATACCAACTGAAATGTCCCGTTCTTATTGACTAAAAACGTTCCATATTAATTGATTTCGTTGCGAGGTTTTGACCTCTATATGAGACGTTTTTCAAAGACTGCATTCATTTTTAAAACAAACCATAACCTTTATTTCATAGATAAAGGTTTTAAAAAGCTTTACGTAGATTATCAAATAATGATAATCTAAAATATCCTGTTTACACACGACCATTACATAATGGTTTACAATACAAATATGTTACAACAAAATAAGTTTCTTGAATGCAGTTTTTACACAATATCATACAAGCATGGACTCCAAATCTCGTCCTTATTTAAGTATGCGACAGCGGAAGCTCTTAATAATCACCTGAGAATAAACATGCTTAAAACGTCAACAAAAATGTTGGTGAGTTATAGGTTTAACCTATATATATCAAATCATAATAATAGACCACAAGATTTCATATTTCAATACACATCCCATACATAGAGATAAAAATCATTCATATGGTGAACACCTGGTAACCGACATTAACAAGATGCATATATAAGAATATCCCCATCATTCCGGGACACCCTTCGGATATGATATAAATTTCGAAGTACTAAAGCATCCAGTACTTTGGATGGGGTTTGTTAGGCCCAATAGATCTATCTTTAGGATTCGCGTCAATTAGGGTGTCTGTTCCCTAATTCATAGATTACCAGACTTAATAAAAAGGGGCATATTCGATTTCGATAATTCAACCATAGAATGTAGTTTCACGTACTTGTGTCTATTTTGTAAATCATTTATAAAACCTGCATCTATTCTCATCCGAAAAATATTAGATTTTAAAAGTGGGACTATAACTCACTTTCACAGATTTTTACTTCGTCGGGAAGTAAGACTTGACCACTGGTTGATTCACGAACCTATAACAATATATACATAAATATCAAAGTATGTTCAAAATATATTTACAACACTTTTAATATATTTTGATGTTTTAAGTTTATTAAGTCAGCTGTCCTCGTTAGTAACCTACAACTAGTTGTCCACAGTTAGATGTACAGAAATAAATCGATAAATATTATCTTGAATCAATCCACGACCCAGTGTATACGTATCTCAGTATTGATCACAACTCAAACTATATATATTTTGGAATCAACCTCAACCCTGTATAGCTAACTCCAACATTCACATATAGAGTGTCTATGGTTGTTCCGAAATATATATAGATGTGTCGACATGATAGTTCGAAACATTGTATACGTGTCTATGGTATCTCAAGATTACATAATATACAATACAAGTTGATTAATTTATGGTTGGAATAGATTTGTTACCAATTTTCACGTAGCTAAAATGAGAAAAATTATCCAATCTTGTTTTACCCATAACTTCTTCATTTTAAATCCGTTTTGAGTGAATCAAATAGCTATGGTTTAATATTGAACTCTATTTTATGAATCTAAACAGAAAAAGTATCGGTTTATAGTCAGAAAAATAAGTTACAAGTCGTTTTTGTAAAGGTAGTCATTTCAGTCAAAAGAACGACGTCTAGATGACCATTTTAGAAAACATACTTCCACTTTGAGTTTAACCATAATTTTTTGATATAGTTTCATGTTCATAATAAAAATCATTTTCTCAGAATAACAACTTTTAAATCAAAGTTTATCATAGTTTTTAATTAACTAACCCAAAACAGCCCGCGGTGTTACTACGACGGCGTAAATCCGGTTTTACGGTGTTTTTCGTGTTTCCAGGTTTTAAATCATTAAGTTAGCATATCATATAGATATAGAACATGTGTTTAGTTGATTTTAAAAGTCAAGTTAGAAGGATTAACTTTTGTTTGCGAACAAGTTTAGAATTAACTAAACTATGTTCTAGTGATTACAAGTTTAAACCTTCGAATAAGATAGCTTTATATGTATGAATCGAATGATGTTATGAACATCATTACTACCTTAAGTTCCTTGGATAAACCTACTGGAAAAGAGAAAAATGGATCTAGCTTCAACGGATCCTTGGATGGCTCGAAGTTCTTGAAGCAGAATCATGACACGAAAACAAGTTCAAGTAAGATCATCACTTGAAATAAGATTGTTATAGTTATAGAAATTGAACCAAAGTTTGAATATGATTATTACCTTATATTAGAATGATAACCTACTGTAAGAAACAAAGATTTCTTGAGGTTGGATGATCACCTTACAAGATTGGAAGTGAGCTAGCAAACTTGAAAGTATTCTTGATTTTATGTAACTAGAACTTGTAGAATATATGAAGAACACTTAGAACTTGAAGATAGAACTTGAGAGAGATCAATTAGATGAAGAAAATTGAAGAATGAAAGTGTTTTTAGGTGTTTTTGGTCGTTGGTGTATGGATTAGATATAAAGGATATGTAATTTTGTTTTCATGTAAATAAGTCATGAATGATTACTCATATTTTTGTAATTTTATGAGATATTTCATGCTAGTTGCCAAATGATGGTTCCCACATGTGTTAGGTGACTCACATGGGCTGCTAAGAGCTGATCATTGGAGTGTATATACCAATAGTACATACATCTAAAAGCTGTGTATTGTACGAGTACGAATACGGGTGCATACGAGTAGAATTGTTGATGAAACTGAACGAGGATGTAATTGTAAGAATTTTTGTTAAGTAGAAGTATTTTGATAAGTGTATTGAAGTCTTTCAAAAGTGTATAAATACATATTAAAACACTACATGTATATACATTTTAACTGAGTCGTTAAGTCATCGTTAGTCGTTACATGTAAGTGTTGTTTTGAAACCTTTAGGTTAACGATCTTGTTAAATGTTGTTAACCCAATATTTATAATATCAAATGAGATTTTAAATTATTATATTATCATGATATTATCATGTATGAATATCTCTTAATATGATATATATACATTAAATGTCTTTACAACGATAATCGTTACGTATATGTCTCGTTTAAAAATCATTAAGTTAGTAGTCTTGTTTTTACATATGTAGTTCATTGTTAATATACTTAATGATATGTTTACTTATCATAGTATCATGTTAACTATATATATATCCATATATATGTCATCATATAGTTTTTACAAGTTTTAACGTTCGTGAATCACCGGTCAACTTGGGTGGTCAATTGTCTATATGAAACATATTTCAATTAATCAAGTCTTAACAAGTTTGATTGCTTAACATGTTGGAAACATTTAATCATGTAAATATCAATCTCAATTAATATATATAAACATGGAAAAGTTCGGGTCACTATAGTAGGCTGCAATGCAAAACAACAATAACTCAGGGTCTAGCAGTGGAGTTAACTCCACAGGAAACCGTGTAGGATGCTCCTACAAGGATTTCACTGCCTGTAAACCTCTGGAATTCGATGGAACTGAAGGACCAGTCGGACTGAAATGATGGACCGAAAAGGTCGAATCTGTGTTTGCTATAAGCAAATGTGCTGAGGAAGATAAGGTAAAGTACGCCACGCATACCTTCACAGGTACTGCGTTAACATGGTGGAATACCTATCTCGAACAAGTGGGACAAGATGCTGCTTACGCACTACCGTTGTTAGCATTCAAACACTTAATGAACGAGCAGTACCGTCCCAGAAACAAGGTCAATAAGCTCAAGGTAGAGCTTAGAGGGTTACGAACACAAGGGTTTGATATTACCACGTACGAACGACGATTCACAGAGTTGTGCCTATTGTGTCCGGGAGCGTTCGAAGATGAAGAAGAGAAAATCGACGCATTTGTAAAAGGGTTACCGGAAAGGATCCAAGAGGATATAATTTCACACGAGCCAGCCTCCATACAAAAGGCAAGTCAAATGGCTCATAAACTTATAAATCAAATTGAGGAAAGGATTAAAGAATAGGCGACCGAAGAAGCCAATACGAAACAAGTCAAGAGGAAATGGGAAGAAACCAGTGACAAGGGTCACAATTTCAATAATCAACCCAACAATCATAACTACAATTGCACCAATTTTCGTAACAACAAACGCAACAACAACAACCACCCCAGCAACAACTACAACAATCGTTTCAACAACAATAACAGCCGCAACAACAACAATCCCAACAATAACAACAAGAGGCAGAAATTCTGCCAGAGATGTGAAGGATACCATCCAACTGGGCTTTGTATAGCAGTGTGTACTAAGTGTAATAGAAAGGGCCATGGTGCGACAAAGTGCGAAATCTATGGATCAATGGCTAAGGGAACAAATAATGCCGGAACAAGTTATGCAGACATTACCTGTTTCGGATGCGGGAAGAAGGACCATTACAAAAATATGTGTCCAAATCAGGGGGATGATAATGGGCAAGGCCGAGGAAGAGTCTTCAACATTAATGCGGTTGAAGTGCAGGAAGACCCGGAGCTTGTTACGGGTACGTTTCTTATTGACAATACATCTGCTTATGTTTTATTTGATTCGGGTGCGGATAGAAGCTATATGAGTAAGGATTTCTGTGCTAAATTAAGTTGTACATTGACGCCTTTGGATAATAAGTTTATACTAGAATTAGCAAACGGTAAATTAATTGCAGCAGATAATATATGTCGGAATCGAGAAATTAAACTGGTTAGTGAAACATTTAAGATTGATTTGATACCAGTAGAGTTAGGGAGTTTTGATGTGATAATCGGCATGAACTGGTTGAAAGAGGTGAAAGCAGAGATCATATGTTACAAAAATGCAATTCGCATTGTACGAGAAGAAGGAAAACCCTTAATGGTGTACGGAGAAAAGAAAAATGCGAAGCTAAATCTTATTAGTAATTTGAAGGCGCAAAAGCTAATAAGAAAGGGTTGCTATGCTGTTCTAGCACAAGTATAGAAAGTACAAACTGAAGAAAAGAGCATCAATGATGTTCCCGTCGCAAAAGAATTTTCTGATGTATTTCCAAAAGAATTACCGGGATTACCTCCACACCGATCCGTTGAATTTCAAATAGATCTTGTACCGGGAGCTACACCAATAGCTCGTGCTCCATACAGACTCGCACCCAGCCAAATGAAGGAACTTCAAAGCCAATTACAAGAACTTCTAGAGCGTGGTTTCATACGCCCAAGTACATCACCATGGGGATCTCCTGTTTTATTTGTCAAAAAGAAGGATGGTACATTCAGGTTGTGTATCGACTACCGAGAGTTGAACAAACTTACCATCAAGAACCGTTACCCACTACCAAGAATCGGTGACTTATTTGATCAATAACAAGGCTCATCAGTTTATTCGAAGATTGATTTACGTTCTGGGTATCATCAAATGCGGGTGAAGGAGGACGATATTCCGAAGACTGCTTTCAGAACGCGTTACGGTCATTACGAGTTTATGATTTTGTTGTTTGGATTGACTAACGCACCAGCTGTGTTCATGGACCTCATGAACAGAGTGTGTGGACCATATCTCGACAAGTTTGTCATTGTCTTCATCGATTACATACTTATTTACTCAAAGAATATTCAAGAGCATGAAGAACATTTGAGGAAAGTACTGGAATTGTTGAGGAAAGAAAAACTGTACGCTAAGTTTTCAAAGTGTTCATTTTGGTTGAAAGAAGTTCAATTCCTCGGACATGTTGTGAGCAAAGAAGATATTCAGGTTGATCCGGCAAAGATTGAAACCGTTGTAAACTGGAAAACCCCGAAAACTCCAAAGCATATACGTCAATTTTTAGGATTGGCTGGTTACTACAGAAGATTCATCCAAGATTTTTCCAAAATAGCAAAACCCTTGACTGCGTTAACGCATAAAGGAAAGAAATTTGAATGGAAGGATGAACAGGAGGAAGCGTTCCAATTGTTGAATAAAAAGCTAACTATGACACCTATATTGTCATTGCCTGAAGGGAATGATGATTTTGTGATATATTGTGACGCCTCAAAGCAAGGTCTCGGTTGTGTATTAATGCAATGAATGAAAGTAATAGCTTATGCGTCTAGACAATTGAAGATTCACGAGCAAAATTATACGACTCACGATTTGGAATTGGGCGCTGTTGTTTTTGCATTAAAGACTTTGAGGCATTACTTATATGGGGTCAAAAGTATTATATATACCGACCACAAAAGTCTCCAACATATATTTGATCAGAAACAACTAAATATGAGGCAGCGTACGTGGATTGAATTGTTAAATGACTACGACTTTGAGATTCGTTACCACCCGGGGAAGGCGAATGTGGTAGCCGACGCTTTGAGTAGAAAGGACAGAGAACCTATACGGGTAAAAGCTATGAACATAATTATTCGTACTAACTTTACTACTCAAATAAAGGAGGAGCAACAGGGAGTTGTAAAAGAAGGAAAGTTGAAGAATGAGATACCCAAAGGATCAGAGAAACATCATAAAATTCGGGAAGACGAAACCCGATATAGGGATGATAGAATTTGGGTACCAAAGTTTGGAGATGTGAGAGAAATGGTACTTAAGGAAGCACATAAAACCAGATACTCAATACATCCCGGAGCAGGAAAAATGTACAAAGATCTCAAGAAGCACTTTTGGTGGCCGGGTATGAAAGCCGATATTGCTAAATATGTAGGAGAATGTTTGATGTGTTCAAAGGTCAAAGCTGAACATCAGAAACCATCAGGTCTACTCCAACAACCTAAAATCCCAGAATGGAAATGGAAAAACATTACCATGGAATTCATTACTAAATTGTCAAGGACTGCAAGTGGTTATGATACTATTTGGGTAATAGTCGATCGTCTCACCAAGTCAGCACACTTCCTGCCAATGAGAGAAGATGACAAAATGGAGAAGTTAGCACGTCTATACTTGAAGGAAGTTGTCTCCAGACATGGAATACCAGTCTCTATAATCTCTGATAGGGATGGCAGATTTGTTTCAAGGTTTTGGCAGACACTACAACAAGCATTGGGGACTCGTCTAGACATGAGTACTGCTTGTCATCCACAAACTGATGGGCAGAGTGAAAGGACGATACAGACACTTGAATACATGCTACAAGCATGTGTTATCGATTTCGGAAACAGTTGGGATCGACACCTACCGTTAGCAGAATTTTTCTACAACAACAGTTATCATTCGAGTATTGAGATGGCGCCGTTTGAGGCACTTTATGGTAGAAAGTGCAGGTCTCCAATTTTTTGGAGTGAAGTGGGGGATAGACAGATTACGGGTCCAGAGATAATACAAGAAACTACCGAGAAAATCATCCAAATTCAACAACGATTGAAAACCGCCCAGAGTCGACAAAAGAGCTATGCGGACAGTAAAAGAAAAGATATAGAATTTGAGATTGGAGAGATGGTCATGCTTAAGGTTTCACCTTGGAAAGGCGTTGTTCGATTTGGTAATGGGGAAAACTAAATCCAAGGTACATTGGACCATTCAAGATTATAGATCGTGTCGGACCAGTAGCTTACCAACTGGAGTTACCTCAATAACTTGCAGCTGTTCCAAACACTTTTCGTGTCTTGAATCTGAAGAAGTGTTTTGCTAAAGAAGATCTCACTATTCCATTAGACGAAATCCAAATCAACGAAAAACTTCAATTTATTGAAGAACCCGTCGATATAATGGATCGTGAGGTTAAAAGGCTCAAGCAAAACAAGATACCAATTGTTAAGGTTCAATGGAATGCTCGTAGAGGACCCGAGTTCACCTGGGAATGAGAAGATCAGATGAAGAAGAAATACCCGCACTTATTTCCAGAAGATACGTCAACACCTCCAACTGCTTAAAATTTCCGGACAAAATTTATTTAACGATGTTTATATATATTAAATGAATTTGATATTTATATGATTAAGTGTTTACAACATGTTAAGAAATCAAACGTGTTAAGACTTGATTAATTGAAATAGGTTTTATATAGACAGTTGACCACCCAAGTTGACCGGTGATTCACGAACGTTAAAACTTGTAAAAACTATATGATGTCATATATATGGATATATATATAGTTAACATGGTATTATGATAAGTAAATATATCATTAAGTATATTAACAATGAACTACATATGTAAAAACAAGACTACTAACTTAATGATTTCGAAACGAGACATATATGTAACGATTATCGTTGTAACGACATTTAATTGTATATATATATATATATATATATATATATATATATATATATATATATATATATATATATATATATCATATTATGATATATTAATATATCATAATATCATGATAATGTAATAATTTAACATCTCATTTGATATAATAAACAATGGGTTAACAACACTTAACAGGATCGTTAACCTAAAGGCTTCAAAAGAACATTTACATGTAACGACTAACGATGACTTAACGACTCAGTTAAAATATATATACATGTAGTGTTTTAATATGTATTTATACACTTTTGAAAGACTTCAAGACAATTATAAAAATACTTCTACTTAACAAAAATGCTTACAATTACATCCTCGTTCAGTTTCATCAACAATTCTACTCGTATGCACTCGTATTCGTACTCGTACAATACACAGCTTTTAGATGTATGTACTATTGGTATATATACTCCAATGATCAGCCCTTAGAAGCCCATGTGAGTCACCTAACACATGTGGGAACCATCATTTGGCAACTATGTCATAACCCGTCCTTAACCATAAGAACGTGTTAGATAACGTATGATTTCATTGCGAGGTATTGACCTCTATATGCGACATTTTTAAAAGAACAACTGCATATATTTTACATTACAAACCATAATTCTTATTTTAATACAAGCTTTAGACAAAATAAAGATGATTATCGTTTAGCGATAATCTTAGACTTACAAACTTTACATGTGATGATAACAATACGATTTCTAGCATATTTTACATTACAAATCCTCCGATATGCAGTTTTATTTTTGATACAAATATGCATACTCAAGATCTTGTTTAAATTCAACATGTTGCAGCGGAAGCTTCTAATTATCACCTGAGAATAGACATGCTTAAAACGTCAACATAAAGTTGGTGAGATATAGGTTTAATGCCGGCAGCAATATATATATATATAGACCACAAGATTTCATATATAAACGTTTTAATAAAAATATTCTAAGTGGTTGAGCACTTGGTAACCATACTTAACATTTAATCACGTCGCATATTCCCTTTATTATGAAATCTTACTACACCGTACCAAGTGTAGTCACAAAACGAAGTACTGTGCAACCGTTGAATACTGGTCGTCCAGTCCGGTTGGGGTTGTCAGGCCCGATAGATCTATCAACAGGATTCGCGTTTACAATACCGCTGTAAATAACAGTTACCAAGCTACAGGGAAGTATGCCAGTGGTACAACTCAACGTAGAATATATTTTTCAGTTACTTGTGTCCATAACGTAAAACATAAAATACATGTATTCTCATCCCGAAATATTTAGAGTTTAAAAGTGGGACTATATACTCACTTTCGTCTTGAAGATATGTAATTTTGACTTGGTCTCCGATTGATATCACGAACCTATCCATATATAATATATCAATACCTTTTTCTTTTTAAACAACCGTCACATATATATACATATTATACTTTTAATAATTCCTTAGTCCGTAGTTAGCAGTCTGATGTTAGTAATTCAATTTTAATGGTTCATTTTTAGGTGATTAATAAACCCCCAATGAAATAAATAAAAACCCCATCGTATATGTATTGGTCGAGATTAATCTTGACCCATGGTACCGGTGTTGTCAAATGACATGTTGCGTACATAAAGTACCGGTGTTGTCAAATGACGTGTTGCGTACAATCATGGGATCTTATGATTAATCTTCTCGTATTGTTTACGGGTGATCCTGAACCATATAAAATTAAATTATGAGTACATATATATAAAATATCATATTATTTTAGAAAGATGTGATTTATTTAATTTTTTTCCAATTAATCACGTAGCTAAATTAGTCTTGGATATCCGATTTCGTTTTGGTCATAGTTTCTTCGTTACAACTCCGTTTTCGTTGGTTCAACTTGCCACTTCCTTGGATCGAGTCCCTCTTTAAGAATATGAACTGTAAATACCTTAGTTTGTATTCGAAATCACAGGTCATAGGTCAAACTTTGGTGAAACTTATGAAGTTAATCATTTTCCATCATGTAAACAACCTTAAATGATTATTTTTCTAAAAATACTTATACTTTGAGTTAAATCATAAAATTTTTATGCGTTAACATATTCATAGTAAAAATCATTTTTCCAGAAAATAAACCTCCAATTCAAAGTTTAAGATGGTTTTTAATTATCCAACCCAAAACAGCCCCCGGTTACACTCCAACGTCGTAAAAACAGTTTTTAAGGTGTTCTTTGAAAAACCAAGTTAAACCTTGTTAAATTAGCATATATTTAAGATATATTACAGGTCTTGAAGTATTTTAAAAGTTAAGTTAGAAGGATCTATTTACTTTGCAAACAAGTTTGAAAACATTCAAACTATGTTCTTGTTGTTAAAATTTTATACCACAAAATAAGATAGCTATATATATATGAATCGAATAAGGTTATGAACAAAGTTACTACCTCAAGTTACTTGGACAAGATTGCTGTAAAAGAGGAGTAAGAACCTAGAACCAAAAGGGTGATGGAATTGGATGAAAGATTGGAAGTAAGTTTGTGTTCTTGGAAGGATTCTTGAAGTGTTTTTGTAAGAGTTTTCTTATGGTGATTAAGTGATGTTTTTATGGCTAGATCTTCATGGATATTAGCTGAATGGTTATAGAGTTTAAGACTCTTAAAAGTGTGTGTGTTTTTAGCTAGAGGTTTGAGGTAAAAATGAATCAAAAATTGAAAATGGATGGAGTATAAATGGTGATGTAAAAGGTGTATAAGTTTGTAATTTTGTGAAAAAATCTTTTAATCATGTGAAATTGTCATACTAGATAACAAAAGTAGTTACCTTATACATAAGGCATTGAACAAGGGCTGGTTGGTGGTGATTTGATGTGTATATACCAATAGTAAATACATATAGAAGCTAGGTATGATACGAGTACATGTACTCTAGATATACGTATAGAAATTTTGTGAAAAATGGAATGAGAATTCAAATATAGCTATCTTTTGTGAATACACTTATATTGTTTTATGTATTTAAGTCCTTAAAAAGTGATTAAATACATTACTTATACGATATATGTATAAACATTATAGGTCATAAGTATTTATGTCAAATAACGTTACGTATGGTTATCGTTTTGAAAACTTAAGTTAGTAGTTTCAAAATATACTTATAACTTATTGTTATTAATACAAAATGAGGTATTAAAACATCCTTAGATCATGTTAAATATGTATATATACATATATATACACAAACGTATAATTATCATATATTGTATAGTTCGTGATATCATCGGTCAAACTAGACGGTCAAACGTTGTGTAAAACTCATTTCAAAAACATAAGTCTCAACAATTTGGATTGCTTATCATGTTGGTAAGGTTTAATTTATGTAAATATTAATCTTATAAGTATAAATTGATCGAAAAAGTGCGGGTCATTACAGTACCTACCCGTTAAATAAATTTCGTCCCGAAATTTTAAAATTGTACCTATTTTGCGTCATCGAGAAACAAGTGCGGGTATTTTTGTTTCATTTGATCCTCTCACTCCCAAGTAAACTCGGGACCTCTTCGTGCATTCCAACGAACTTTAACGATCGGTATGTTGCTCTGCTTGAGCCGTTTAACTTCACGGTCCATGATCTCGATTGGTTCTTCTATGAATTGTAGTTTCTCGTCAACTTGAATTTCTTCAAGAGGAATGGTGAGGTCTTCCTTTGCAAGACACTTTTTAAGGTTCGAGACGTGAAATGTATTATGTACTCCGGCGAGTTGTTGCGGTAACTCGAGTTGATAAGCTACCGGTCCGATGCGTTCGATAATCTTGAACGGGCCTACATATCTTGGGTTCAGTTTACCCCTTTTTCCAAAGCGTATTACACCTTTCCACGGTGACACCTTTAACATAACCATGTCCCCGATCTGAAACTCTAATGGTTTCCTTCGGACATCGGCGTAGCTCTTTTGACGACTACGGGCTGTTTTCAATCTCTCCTTGATTTGTACTATCTTTTCAGTAGTTTCATGTATGATCTCGGGACCAGTTAATTGTCGATCTCCTACTTCATTCCAACAGATAGGAGACCTACACTTCCTTCCATACAGTGCTTCGAATGGTGCAGCTTTAATGCTCGCATGATAACTATTATTATACGAGAATTCTGCTAACGGTAAATACTTATCCCATCCATTTCCAAAATCGATCACACATGCCCTGAGCATGTCTTCAAGAGTCTGAATTGTTCTTTCACTCTGCCCGTCCGTTTGCGGATGATATGCGGTACTCATATCCAAACGAGTTCCTAGTGCCTCCTGTAGTGATTACCAGAACTTTGAGGTAAATCTACTATCACGATCGGATATAATGGAAATAGGTATTCCATGCCTTGAAACAATTTCCTTTATATACAATCATAATAGTTTCTCCATTCTATCCGTTTCCTTTATAGGCAAGAAATGTGCAGACTTGGTGAGACGATCAACAATCACCCAAATGGTGTCGTATCCCCAGGCAGTCTTTGGTAACTTCGTGATGAAATCCATGGTAATACCATCCCATTTCCATTCTGGGATTTCTGGTTGTTGAAGTAACCCTGACGGCTTCTGGTGTTCTGTTTTGACTTTGGAACAAGTTAAACACTCCCCAACATATGTTGCAACGTCTGTCTTTAAATTAGGCCACCAATAATGTGTCTTAAGATCTTGGTACATCTTTCCAACTCCAGGATGTATCGAGTATCTTGTCTTATGTGCCTCATTCAATATCAACTTCCTTAATCCACCCAACTTTGGTACCCAAATACGGTTTGCAAAATATCGAATTCGGTCTTCCCGTATAACGAGTTGCTTCTCATACTTCTTCATTGTTTCATTTCCTATATTTTCTTTAGTTAGTGCTTCTCGTTGAGCCTCTTTGATTTGTGAGTTGAGATTCATGCGAATTTTTATGTTCATCGCTCGTACTCGAATTGGTTCTCGTTCCTTTCTGCTTAGTGCGTCAGCCACCACATTCGCTTTCCCGGGATGATAACGAATTTCACAATCATAGTCATTTATTAACTCAACCCACCTACGTTGCCTCATGTTCAGCTGTTTTTGATCGAAAATATGTTGAAGGCTTTTATGATCAGTAAACACAGTGCATTTAACCCCATACAAGTAGTGTCTCCATATCTTCAATGCAAACACGACTGCTCCCAGTTCTAGATCATGCGTCGTATAATTCCGCTCGTGAATCTTTAATTGTCGGGATGCGTATGCAATAACTTTCTTCCGTTGCATAAGAACGCAACCAAAACCTTGTCGCGAAGCGTCACAATATATTTCAAAATCATCGTTCCCTTCTGGTAACGATAAAATAGGCGCCGTAGTCAACTTCTTTTTCAGTAATTGAAATGCACTCTCCTGCTCAGAAGTCCATTCATATTTCTTCCCTTTTTGCGTTAACGCTGTCAACGGCTTAGCTATTCGGGAAAAATCTTGAATAAACCTTCTATAATAACCGGCTAAACCCAAAAATTGGCGTATCTGCATTGGTGTCTTAGGAGTCTCCCATTTTTCAATGGCTTCAATTTTTGCTGGATCAACCTGAATTCCTTTGCTACTAACAACGTGACCAAGAAATTGCACTTCTTTCAACCAGAAAGCACACTTAGAAAATTTAGCGTATAGCTGTTCTTTTCTCAACAACTCTAATATTAACCTTAAATGCTGCTCATGCTCTTGCTCACTCTTGGAATAGATAAGAATATCATCAATGAAAACGATAACAAACTTATCTAAATATGGACTACAAACTCGATTCATGAGGTCCATGAATACAGCTGGCGCATTCGTCAATCCAAACGGCATGACCAAAAATTCATAATGACCGTAACGTGTCCGAAAAGCAGTTTTCAGTATATCTTCTTCTTTGACACGTAATTGATGATAGCCCGATCTTAGGTCAATTTTCGAGTACACACATGATCCTTGGAGTTGATCAAATAAGTCGTCAATTCTCGGTAGTGGATACCGATTCTTGATAGTTAACTTATTTAATTCACGATAATCTATACACATTCGGAAAGATCCGTCTTTCTTCTTGACGAATAAAATTGGAGCTCCCCACGGTGAAGTACTTGGTCGTATGAATCCATGATCCAGTATTTCTTTTAACTGACTCTGAAGTTCTTTTAACTCGGACGGTGCAAGTCTATATGGAGCACGGGCAACCGGTGCAGCTCCTGGTACAAGATCTATTTGAAATTCTACAGATCTAAATGGAGGTAATCCCGGCAACTCTTCCGGAAATACTTCAGGAAAATCTCTTGCCACAGGCACGTCATTGATGCACTTCTCTTTTTCTTTCTTTTCGACTTTATTAACATGTGCTAAGATAGCATAGCACCCTTTCTTCAAGCACTTTTGAGCTTTCAAATAACTAATGAGTTTTAGCTTTCAGTTACCCTTCTCTCCATAAATCATTACTGGCGTTTTATCCTTACGAGGAATGCGAATTGCCTTCTTGGCGCACACAACTTCAGCTCCTATTTTGGACATCCAGTCCATGCCGACTATTACATCAAAACTTTCTAATTCTACGGGTATCAAGTCAATTTTAAACGTTTCACCGGCTAAATTTATTTTACAATCACGACAAATTTTATCGGCTTTAATTAGTTTACCATTAGCTAACTCAATCATGTACTTAGCATCTAGAGGTAATGATGAACAATTCAATTTAGCGTAAAAGCCTCTACTCACGTAACTTCTATCGGCACCAGTATCAAATATAATAGATGCGGATAAGTTATTAATGGTAAACGTACCCGTAACAAGCTCCGGGTCTTCACACGCCTCTCTAGCATTAATAACAAATGCTCTCCCTCATGCAGGTCCGATATTCTTCTCTGGATTCGGGCACTGGCTCTTATAATGACCCTGTTTCCCACATCCATAACAAGTAACAGTAGCCAAAGCAGTTCTATTTGCATTAGTGGCAGGAGTCTTGGTACCATTTGTATTTGTAACGAGAGCCCTACAATCTTCAGCAAGATGACCCTTTCGATTACATTTGTTGCATACCACATTACAGTAACCAGAGTGATGTTTGTGGCATCGGTTGCATAAAGGATTTTGTCCTTTATAACCAAAGCTTAAACCACTACCCGCACCTTGCGTGATTTCTTGTTTCTTAAAAGATTGTTGTTGGTTACCTCGATCATAATTTCCATTCCACTTTCTTTTGTTACCTGATACCTTCACATCAGTATTGGATACTTTCTTATCCATGATGACCTGATCCATTAGCTCGTTTGCCATGGTTATAGCTTCATGAATTGTCTTAGGTTTCGATGCTGTAACATTTGCCTTGACCTTTTTGGGCAAACCATCTTTGTACATTTCAATCTTCCGTTCTTCGGTTGGAACCAATTCAGGACATAGCAAAACTAATTCCATGAATCGCTGATTGTAGTTGGTGATTTCAGTACCAACAACCTTCAGGCTTCGTAATTCATCTTCCAACTTCCTAACCTCGTTCCTTGGACAATATTCATTGATTAACATTGTTTTGAATTCTTCCCACGGAGTATCATAAGCTACATCTCCTCCTACAGCCTTCACATAATTTTTCCACCACGTGAGTGCACTATCTTGTAAAGTGCATGATGCATACTTGGTCATGTCCTTTTCAACACAACCACTTATTTTAAACACAGTCTCCATCTTTTCTATCCACCGGGTTAAACCGATCGGTCCTTCTGTTCCACTGAATGATGAGGGCTTGCAAGCTTGAAAAATTTTTTAAGTGCACCCCACACGAGGATTTGGGTTAACTGCAGCACCTCTTGCAGCCTCGACCCATAACATTCTGTCGTTCACTCGCTGATTGATGAGTTCCTGGATTTCTTGTTCCGTCATTCGGTTCAATCGCGCCATATTCTTCTATAAGAATGAAAAGAAAATAATTATTCACATGGAATATTATAGATGTAGTGTATATTTACAGTACATTATAGCTTATTAATAATATGAACCAGGTATTATTATAAAAGCCTTTTCTTCTTTTTAGCGTTTTATAATTATATCTAGGGTAGTAACTACCCGTTAATGTCCATACTTAATAGCTTAGTACAGAATCAATTACTACCATCTAAATAATACTTAACCATGGAAAATTATTGCATTTCACACTTCACTATTTTACATATGCTTATCTTACATCGAACATTAAGCAAACCACACTAATAATATTATACAAAACATTATATGTGAAGGTATTTCATATGCCCGAGAGACATATTAAATTAACGTGGCTAACGTGTTATGATCCAAGTCGGGTCATACCCAATAACAAGCTTACTGACACCTTAATCGTATTTAAGTTTAATGAATGGATCATTAAATGAATACGCGACACTTGGATTTTAGAAAATCGGTTTTCTGAAATATTATCACATGAGATAAATTATTTGGATAATTTATAAATACAAAGGATTTAATTGTTTATAGGTTTAAACAATTAAGATGTGTTGTGTTTTATAAATAGGTTTATAAAAGGAATGCAAGTAACAATTAAATAGATGGCCTTTAGTTACAAGTTTTAAATAAAAATTAAAATGCAAATCTTGTATATTATAGTGGTGGTGGCGGTTTTATGTGCCCAAGGGAAGACCACCCATGTTTTTTGTTGCTTTCCACACAACACATTCTCTTAAGTGCATGTGTATCTCTTATACCAAGTAATTGACTAACCCAAAAAGGAATACAAGTTTGAAAAACTCTCTCAACTCCAAAAGGAGTCTGCTGGCCGAAATATTAAGGGAGGAGAAGAGGTGTTTTGCTTGTAATTTGAGTTCATCAAGTGTCATAAAATCCTAACCAATTCATAGTTGGTGTTGGTGATCAAAGGCTTGGGGTATGCTACACTTGAGGCTTCAAGTTAGAAGCATAAAAGCCATCTAAACTCATCAAATATTCTGCCCAAATGTGCTGTTGCTGTTCGGTTTTATCAAGGCAGAAAAGTGGGTTTCAAGCTTGCTAGACAAAGTTGTTAAGGTTCTAAGGTGTAGCCAAGTTAAAAGCGTAGTGTTGGTGCATTACTTCTTCATCATTGCTCATCCAATTCAGCCCTTAAACTTAGTTTAAGGAGGTATGATACTCTATCCTTTCTTGTTAAATTTGTAAGCATATCTATTCACAACTTGATTCTTGTGGGATTTAACTTTAATTGGTTTAAAGATTAAACAAGTTTAATTGGTAATTACACGCTTCCGTTTACTATGTTTCTTAAAAGGTTTTAAGACTTATGAACTTGTTAAATCGCAACAATGGTATCTAGAGCCGAAGTTGTTGAAATATGCTTCGAATTGTTGTCTTTAAACCCACTATATTTGCATTTCAAGTACATGCATGAATATGGAATGCAAAAATTTTCGGGTTTGGGAGGGTTGGTCATGTTGGCCGAATTCTAGGACACCCAAAGTGGGTTTTGGGTTGCTCCATTTTGGTCACTTTGATTGATATATTGATGTTCACAATTCTAGCCTTGACTTTGTGTTGCATGCATGTGTGTTTGGTTGATTTATGATTCATTTGGTATGTATTATTATTCATTCAAATGGCATGTAATAATTATTCAATTGGTTTGTAATAATTCATTCATAAGGCTATGTAATTTATTTTATATTTGGTATGTAAAATAGATTAGGTTGTATTTTCATTTTCTAGATAAAATGTATTAGGATACATATTTTGTAAAATGAAGATACAAGATGATGAAGACTTGAAGAACACAAGGAGCATATGGATGCAAGATTAAGTGGGAGATTTGAAATCTCCTACTTTGTATGATTAACCCTTACCCGGTGACATTTGTTTTCGGCTAAACAAATGTCCACCAAAATGGCTAGATTGTGAACATACTAATTTTGCATGTGTGGTTGTTTGTATGATTATTATTTTGTAGGTTTGGTTGATACAATTAATCACAAGATTACAACAAACAAAACGAAAATTTAATGGGTTAAATTAGACGTACTAAGCACATGCAAAACGACAATTTAATTGGTTAAATTGAAAGCAACTAAAAACCTTAATAAAAGGTTATTAAGAACAAGAAAAGGATAACGTATATAAAATGGTTTATATCAAGTAATTGGCTAAATTACAAGACATGAAATTGGTTTTTCATAAGTACCATACACTAAATGCATGTTGGTGTATGGCATAAAAGTTTTCTCAAACTAGAATTAACGAAAACTTAAAATCCCTTTTACAAACAAGGTAAACAAGTTTAACGCCATCCTATTGTGTGACACTTAAAAGTATTAGGGAACTCATGATGGGATAAAGGTCACCTAACCGTTATGAGCAAACTAATATGATTAAGGTAAATTTCACATGCTTGTGGGATAAAGGTCACCTAACCACTTGTATGTTAAATTTACAAGTCTATACAAGTAGGACGACTTGATTTGGGAATCATGAACTTAGGGTCACCAAAGCATGAGGAACAAATAGGCGTTGATGGGATAAATATGCCATGCAAAAGGATTGCATGATCCCATACTCTAGAAGTTGCAAATGGATTGCAATTGTCATTTATTGACCACCTAGCTAAATCAAATTGCGGGATGAAGGTCACCTAACCGAAATTTGGTTTACCGTTGGATTCTAGAATTTAATAATTCAATTGGTTTAAAGGGTATTGAATGTTAAATTAAAATCGATACTTAAACGAACTTTGTTAATTTTGTAGATGGCCGCCAATAACAACAACAACATTCCAAACGCACCACTTAACCTAAACCACCTATCATTAAGGTCTCTCTTAGAGAAAGACAAACTCAACCATACCAACTTTATGGATTGGTTCCGCAATCTTCGGATTGTCCTCAAACAAGAGGATAAAGCGTATGTACTTGAGGACCCCATTCCCGATCAACCGGATGAGAATGATGTGGAGGCAATGGCCTCTTACGATAAGTATTGCCACGACTCCCTTCAAGTCTCATGCTTAATGCTTGGGACTATGATTCCCGAACTCCAAAAGGATTTCGAGCATCATAGTGCATACGACATGATAACTCAATTGAAGGAGATGTTCCTTCAACAAGCGCGTGTCGAGCGCTTCGAAACGGTTCGGGCGCTACATGCTTGTCGTATGGACGATACCCAATCGGTTTCATCTTATGTACTTAAGATGAAAAGCCTTATCGATCGTGCTAACCGTCTTAACCTAAACATATCAAATGAGTTAGCCACCGATCTTATCCTTAACTCCCTATCAAAAAGGTTTGATCAATTTGTAATTAATTACAATATGAATGGGATGGATAAGAGCATAGGTGAGCTTCACGGTATGCTTAGAACGGCGGAAACTAGCATGGGTAAAAGGGCTTTACCCGTGTTAGCAATCGATCAAGGTGGGTCAAAAGGTAACACCTCTAAGCCAAAGGTGACCAAGAGAAAAGGACCCGCCCATCAAGGCAAAGGGAAAGGGAAGATGGTTACCCCAACCATCAACAAGGCTAAGAAGCAAAAGGTAGCCGAGAAGGCAAACCCCAAAGAAGACCCATGTTTCGGTTGCGGTGAGATGGGTCATTGGAAACGAAACTGTCCGGTCTATCTTAAGGAGTTGAAGGACAAGAGGGATGCAGGGCAAACCTCAGGTAATATGTATATGGTATATATAGAGCTTAGTATTACTTCTTCTAATACATGGGTATTAGACACGGGATGTGGAACTCATATTTGCAATTCTTTGCAGGGGTTCAAAAGAAGTGATCATAAGGCGGGAACATCAAGTCTCTATATGGGCAATGGTGCAAAGGTGCATGTTAAAGCTCAAGGAGATTTTATTTTGAAGCTTCCAAGCGGATTGGAACTTATTTTAGAAAATGTTTTGTATGCTCCGGATTTGTGTAGAAACATTATTTCTATTTCTCGCTTAAAACAATGTGGTTACGTTGTTAATTTTATTGATGATGATATTCATGTTTCTAAAGATAATGTATTCTATTTCAAGGCTTCGCCTTCAAATGGAATTTATGAATTGGTTCATGATGACACATCATCGAGCTCTATATACCATACTAGCACCAAGAAACTCAAAAGGGATTTGAGTGATTCCTACTTATGGCATTGTCGCCTTGGTCACATAAACAAGAACCGAATGCATACACTTCAAAAGAATGGACTCTTGAAATCAAATGAGATGGACTCGTTTGATGTGTGTGAATCTTGTTTACAAGGCAAAATGACTAAAGCACCTTTCAAAGGGACCTATGAAAGGGCTAAGGACTTATTGGGATTAATACAATCGGATGTATGTGGACCCTTTAAGCCCATAGCTAGGAATGGTGAAAGATACTTCGTTACTTTCATTGATGACTTCAGTCGTTTTGGGTATGTCTACTTGTTAAGACATAAGGACGAAACTTTTGAAGCATTCAAAGAATATCAAAGCGAAGTACAAAATCAACTCAATAAGACAATCAAGGTACTTCGTACCGATAGAGGAGGTGAATACCTAAGCGATGCTTTCCAAGATCATCTTAGGAGTTGTGGGATTGTCTCACAACTTACTCCACCTGGAACACCCCAACTTAATGGAGTTTCCGAAAGGAGGAACCGAACCCTAATGGATATGGTTCGATCTATGATGGCTAGAAGCACGTTACCTCTATCATTTTAGGGTTATTGTCTATGCTCCGCGGCTCGTATTTTAAATATGGCCCCAACCAAGAAAGTGGAACGAACACCTCATGAGATGTGGTTTGGAAAACCTCCATCCCTATCATACTTAAAGGTATGGGGATGTGAAGCTTATCCTAAGCGTTACATCCCTAATAAGTTGAATGCTCGATCCACGAAGTGTATCTTCATAGGATATCCCAAGGATAATATGGGATATTATTTCTATGATCCATCCGAGCAGAATGTATTTGTTGCTCGGAAAGCGGAATTCCTTGAAACTAAGTTCCTAATGGAAGGAAGTAGTGAAAGGAAGATAGATCTTGAAGAGGTTCAAGATCAAATAGATGATACACAATTGGTTGACACTAGCACTCAACATGAAAATGTTGATAGTGATCAAATGGATGATCAAAATACACAAGACATTCGTAGATCTGGTAGGATTAGCAATCCTCCTGAGAGATATGGTTTTCTCATAGATGGTTGCTATACGGTTGATTTGGATGAACCAACAAACTACCAAGATGCTTTATCAAGGATTGATAAAGATAAATGGCAGGAAGCCATAAAATCTGAGATGCAATCCATGTATGACAACCAAGTTTGGGAACTTGTTACGCAACCTCCTGGCTCTAGGCTAGTTGATTGTAAATGGCTTTTCAAAATGAAAACCGACATACATGGAAACTTGGATACATACAAAGCTAGACTTGTAGCAAAAGGTTTCACTCAAACTCAAGGGATTGATTATGATGAAACTTTCTCGCCAGTGGCAATGCTAAAGTCTATTAGGATATTATTTGCCATTGCTGCTCACTATGACTATGAAATATGGCAAATGGATGTCAAAACCGCTTTCCTAAATGGATATCTTGAGGAAGATGTTTATATGGTACAGCCCGAAGGTTTTGTTGATCCGAAAAATCCTAAAAAGGTATGCAAGTTAAAGAAATCAATCTACGGATTGAAACAAGCATCTAGAATGTGGAATCATCGTTTTAATGAAGAGGCAAAGATATTTGGCTTCATTAAAAATGGTGATGAAGCTTGTGTATACAAAAAGGCTAGTGGGAGCTCTATAATGTTCCTTGTGCTATATGTGGATGATATATTATTGTTTGGGAATGATATAACCACAATGCAAGAGGTCAAAACTTGGCTAAAAGGTTGCTTCTCCATTAAGGATCTTGGAGAAGCACAATACATATTGGGGATTGGGATCTATAGGAATAGATCCAAGAGATTGATAGGTTTAAGTCAAAGTACATACATTGACAAAATCTTGAAAAGGTTCAAGATGGAAAACTCTAAGAAAGGTTTGGTACCTATTCAAAGAGGAACCGTTCTCAGTTCATCTCAGTGTCCTACCACGAAAGATGAACAAGAGAGAATGAAGAAAGTCCCATACGCATCTGCTATTGGGTCTATCATGTATGCAATGATATGTACTAGACCGGATGTGTCATGCGCTCTAAGCTTGACAAGTAGATACCAGAATAACCCAGGAAACAGTCATTGGATTGCTGTTAAAAGTATATTGAAATACCTTAGGAGGACTAAGGATATGTTTCTAATATATGGGTCTGGTGAGGAGGAACTCGCTGTAAAAGGTTACGTGGACGCGAGTTTCCAAACTGATCGAGATGACTCTCGATCACAATCCGGCTATGTCTTCACATTAAATGGAGGTGCGGTCTCTTGGAAGAGTTCAAAACAGGATGTTGTTACTCTATCCACTACAGAGTCGGAGTACATTGCCGCATAATTGGCAGCTCAGGAAGCTGCATGGATGAAGAAATTCATCGACGACTTAGGAGTAGTCCCTTCCATTCAGGACCCTCTTGAGATCTTTTGTGACAACGAGGGTGCGATTGCTCAAATCAAGGAACCTCGTGCTCATCAAAAGACCCGTCACATTGAGCGGAGATTCAACTACATAAGGGATGAAGTTGAAAAGGGGAAGATATGTATTCGCAAAGTTCACACAGATCTTAATATGGCGGATCCTCTCACGAAGCTCTTACATGGACCAAAACATGCAGGACATGTTTGTGCATTAGAGCTTCGATATTCTAGTGATTGGTCATGATCTATTTTAAGTATTGTAACGGAACGAAATTGTTCAAACTCATTAATATAATTATGGTATTAATTTATTTTGAGTTATGTTCCTATTTTGCATATTTTATCCAAGAATAAGTAATTATTCTGAATTCCGTAGTCGATCACATTTGTGGGAGCAAATGTGAGGTTTAGACTATTATGAACTTGGATTGGTATACGTTCACGGGATGAATGTGGGGCAAGGTTGCAACCAAGGTTCATAGATATTTGTAGGATACAAATATTGGAAGACCCGCTCTCAAGATTTACTAAATGGAGCCTTTGTGGTTGATCACATGTAATCTTGAGTAAAGGAGAATATCATTGTATCCTCTGACCTGAGATACATATTGGGTTCAGATATTCACTGAATATCGTACCTTGATTCTTTCCTTCGCTATTCTGAAACATGGTAGCACATAAGGAAGAACTCAGGTATATTACAAAGTGTATATCTAGGACGTATGTAGTCAAGATGGAATTTGTCCCTCTTATTCGTTGAGAGTCAGATGTCTAAGGCCTGAAAAGTTAAATCTATAAGAGAGTGATCACTCTGTATCTCTTGGATTTAACATGACATCTAGGATAAAAGGATATAATGAAAGATTCACCTATATATATTCATATTCGAGATGGGACTCGAAAGGGATGATGTTATTGAATGGCACAAAGTCATAACATGTTGGGGGTGATGGACGGTGTGTTAGGCTGTATCCATCACTTGCATTAATTTCTTATGTTTCTCGTGCAAGTGGGAGATTGAAGGTATTTCATATGCCCGAGAGACATATTAAATTAACGTGGCTAACGTGTTATGATCCAAGTCGGGTCATACCCAATAACAAGCTTACTGACACCTTAATCGTATTTAAGTTTAATGAATGGATCATTAAATGAATACGCGACACTTGGATTTTAGAAAATCGGTTTTCTGAAATATTATCACATGAGATAAATTATTTGGATAATTTATAAATACAAAGGATTTAATTGTTTATAGGTTTAAACAATTAAGATGTGTTGTGTTTTATAAATAGGTTTATAAAAGGAATGCAAGTAACAATTAAATAGATGGCCTTTAGTTACAAGTTTTAAATAAAAATTAAAATGCAAATCTTGTATATTATAGTGGTGGTGGCGGTTTTATGTGCCCAAGGGAAGACCACCCATGTTTTTTGTTGCTTTCCACACAACACATTCTCTTAAGTGCATGTGTATCTCTTATACCAAGTAATTGACTAACCCAAAAAGGAATACAAGTTTGAAAAACTCTCTCAACTCCAAAAGGAGTCTGCTGGCCGAAATATTAAGGGAGGAGAAGAGGTGTTTTGCTTGTAATTTGAGTTCATCAAGTGTCATAAAATCCTAACCAATTCATAGTTGGTGTTGGTGATCAAAGGCTTGGGGTATGCTACACTTGAGGCTTCAAGTTAGAAGCATAAAAGCCATCTAAACTCATCAAATATTCTGCCCAAATGTGCTGTTGCTGTTCGGTTTTATCAAGGCAGAAAAGTGGGTTTCAAGCTTGCTAGACAAAGTTGTTAAGGTTCTAAGGTGTAGCCAAGTTAAAAGCGTAGTGTTGGTGCATTACTTCTTCATCATTGCTCATCCAATTCAGCCCTTAAACTTAGTTTAAGGAGGTATGATACTCTATCCTTTCTTGTTAAATTTGTAAGCATATCTATTCACAACTTGATTCTTGTGGGATTTAACTTTAATTGGTTTAAAGATTAAACAAGTTTAATTGGTAATTACACGCTTCCGTTTACTATGTTTCTTAAAAGGTTTTAAGACTTATGAACTTGTTAAATCGCAACAATATGATCCCATGGTTTAATACGGCAGCGCATCGTTTGGTCTATTTTCTAGGACGTTTAGGTTCAAAGAATCGCTTAACGCTTATCCTGGCTGTCTGCCTATATTTTGGCTGTG